>NC_135412.1:39108989-39381489 GCF_051991245.1 Festucalex cinctus | reverse complement strand
TCAGACAAACACACCAGGGATTGTCGATGACACTGGCGGCAGCCAGCAAAGAGGCGGGCCACGTGAGGGCTGTTACGATACCTGGACAACAACATTGTTGAAATATGTCACTGAAAACAAAGTAAGAGTTGAGCAACATTGGTTTTACATTCTATGTCACAATATGTACATTATGTGTTCAAGCCAGTCATGTGAGACTTCACTGCATTATGTGATATTTCCCATCTTTTTATTAAAACACAAGGCACGTTTTAAATGACAAAAATCCCATGGCACGTTATCAAATATAAATGTCACAAAACGTACATTCTTTATGCTGAAGTAAATAGGTTAATTGTACCTGCTGCCATTTTAATGTAAGAACATTCTTTTACTTGTTCATGAAACATTGCTGTCATAGATAGATGAATTGACATTGTTTATAGAATATAAATGTCACAGATACGTCTTTTGGTGAGGAGAATAACCTCCCAGAACAAGCAGCTATCTACCGTATTTTCCGCACTATAAGGTGCACCGCATTATAAGGCGCACCTTCAATGAATGATATATTTTAAAACTTTTTCCATATATAAGGCACTACAGTAGAGGCTGGGGTTACGTTATGCATCCATTAGATGGTGCTGCGCTAAAGAGAACGTCAACAAAACAGATACGTCAGTCAAACTTTATTGATAGATTACAAACCAGCTTTCTGACAACTCCATTCACTCACAAAATGAATAAACAGATGTTTTATTATTTTATCTGAGGTAAAGTATTAGTATTAGCTAGCGATCCAAGATGGCGGGATCTTCTGCGCATGCGCGTCACCAATAGTGCAGAGTCACCGATAGCGTCTTTACAGCAAGACCTGTTGCGGCTCAATATTGATCCATATATAAGGCGCACTGGATTATAAGGCGCATGGTCAGCTTTTGAAAAAATTGAAGGCTTTTAGGTGCGCCTTATAGTACGGAAAATACGGTAATTCTGCATCTTTACTCCCTATAATCTTCGGAGCCTTCTTCTCCTACCTGAGAGGACGGTATACTTGAGGGCTTCCTGAGCCATCATGCTGACCAGCCCGTCCAAAAGAGAGGTCATGGCTGAACCCAGGTCCCTGAGGAAACGCGACTCCCACACCAAGCAGTACTGCTCCCCGCAATCTCCCAGAGTGCACCAAGGGGCCTGGAACGAGCCTGGGTGAGAGCAGTTAGACTCTTATGTAACGTCGACTGGGATGCAATTTCAAATAAAGTGCTACTGAGCTGTTGCATGTCAAGTATGGACTACAACTAGGAGTGTGTGGTGGGTCAATATAGTTGTGCTGATAGATGGATGTCAGAATAGACCTTCTCCTATTTTTATTTATTTTTTTACTTTTGTTATGCATTTATTTTACCAACAAGAACGTGTTTATATTCACAAGATCAAGTGATATTCAAGTGACTACTATGCTAGATTTTAGTTCAGCTTTAGCAAATCACATTTATGAATAGGGCTGAACAATGAATCAAATTCAAATCGATATCACAATGTAGAGAAATGCAATTTTCAAATCCCTGAGGGTGCAATTTTGAAAAACAAAACAAAACAAAACAACACTGAAACACTGTTTCATTTTGGCCAGTCGGCATTCTTTATTTTATTTTTTTATATATACATGCAGATTTTATATATTTATGTAGTCTACATAAGTTAAATGCTGAATAGGTGTATAACCTACATGTTCACATTACAGTCTTTGGGATAATCTCATTCATCCACAACATTCAACCAAACCCACAAGCATGTTTCTGAACATTTTTGGGTTTTTGTTTGAATAAACATTAAAAAGTGACATCATAAAGCCACAGATATTTTTACATTATTGCTGTAATCTGATATATTTCTTACTGAATTCATGCTGCACTAGTTTGGTGCAATTTTGTAAAGTTGTAAAAGTGAAAGCTTAAAAAGATTGCAAGTCCAAGTGTTTAGTGAGCTAACAACTCTAATTGAAGTATATTGATAAATTAATTGTCTTACATATTAATTCATGCTTCAATTGCTTTTACTTTAGCATAAACCTAACCTACAAGACTATCCTCACAAGGGTTGTGATAAATGTGATAGTTTATTACAATAGAGATTAATTTATTGCTTGTGTTGTTTGGTAAAAAACAAAAAAACAAAACAAAAAAAAAAAAAAACAAAAAAAGTACATGGGAAAAAGACATTGGAAAAATAATTGTATATTAAATCACAATATTGAGCACAGAAAATTTAGAGATTATTCAAAATTGTTCAATCCTACTTTTTGAGACGCGTTCCAATCTGAATATTTACAAATGTTTGATATTTACTCAACAAGATGATACGCCTGCAAAAATTGGAGGCAAGATACTTTAGCAATAACTCCTCTACAACAGCTAAAACAAACCCTTAAAAAAGCGGTGTCATTGTTCCACTTTGAAAACCCCTTCTCCGTAATTTAGAGTATCTACAACCACAAAACTAAAAGTGTCCATTACATTTTAAAGGCAAACTATTCAACAGTTTGGAGAGTGCAGGTGTACCCAATGTTGTTATGGCCTTAATTAGAAAAATGAAATGTTCATTTCCAGTATTCAGTGTGATTGTATTAATATCTCCAAATACAAATAATATTATGATCAACACTTACTGTATTTACCAGTGCAGAGCCAACCTGTCACTGCTATGGTAAGGTGAAGATGCTTTCCAGAGCTTAGCGGCAGAAATTCAAACTCCTCTATGGCACCAACACACTTATTCATCTTGTACCCTGATGAGAAATATTATGTAAAAACAGCAAGGACAACAAAACCCCTTTGCTTGGTGAAACTACTAAGAGGGTGGAAAATAAAACGTGATAACGATTTGGAGCAACATGACATTTAATTAACTCCTTTTTGCACTCACCGGTAAGTCCAGCGCCGGCTGCTCCAAACAGGGAGGCCATGATTGCGATGCCAGTGGCTGAGCCGAGAGCGGCAGCCCCTCCAGCCCCAATCACGGCACCAGCCCCTGCTGCCACTAAGGGGGCTGCCAGCCCACCAGTCACACCTGACAAACAATAATTGGTGATAATTATTGAATGCAAAAATCATCTTCATTCCAAAACAGTACACCCTCATTAATCAACAGTGCTTCGGAACTGTTCATTAGCATTTTCAATGTATGCAAAAAAACAGTTGTTTCCCCAAGTGGCAATTATAGCAGCCTGTAAACAACACATCGATCGCATTTTTACGTGGCTTGGTAAATAAATGCAGCTATTTCATGGCTCAGCAATTAACTGTTGTTGGTGCATTTAATTACCTATCTTTTCAGAGTGGACCAAAAAAAGAAGGTGTCTGTTTGGGGTGGATGAAATGGAGAATGAAGTGAGATGAATTGAGACATGGTGTGTGCTTTGGTGGAGGCCACTTATTGAAGTAAAATGATATGTTGGGTTAATTTAAGACTAAATAGCCCCAAGTTATGAATGTAAGTATAATGTTGTCTGTCCATATGTAAATGAGCAGAGATTGACAGGTGATCGTTGTGTACTCCACCTCTCGGCATAAGTTGGCTAAGTTCTGCTACGGCCACATGATAAACAGAATGGAAAATGGATGGATAATCACCAATCAAAGTTCCACCACCAACTGTTGCTAGTCCAATAAGGAGGTAGCGTCTTATTTTTCGACCTCTTTCTCTCTTCCGTCGCCGGGATGACTCCTCCCTAGGAAACAAATAATTGCAATCAGCTGTGCAAGTTATACAGTATTTTGTATCAAAGCTAAATCTGTTGGACGCAATGTCAAGCGGACGGAGACCTTTGAAAACAACGTATGGCATCTTACTCGCTTTCCTCTCCTCCTTCTGTCAGCCTTTCTCCAAGTGTCTCCTCAAACTCCTCCAGCTCTTGCGGTGTAATTCGGAGAAGACAGCCGATGTGCCGGATGAGCACCCTCGATCGGGCATCATATTGACCTGAGAGCATGAGGTAGAACATCTCATTTTGGTGTTAGTGAAACTGGTAGTTTATTACAGGGAAGAAAAAAAAGAAAAAAAGAAATGCTGAAAATATTATTTTGGTTAAAATATGTCCATACTTGTCTAAAGTCAAAATAAAATAAAATAAAAATCAGACATGTCACTACAACTCAGTTTGGTAAGCCTGTCATTTGCCATTAGCGTTAAGAAAGATTGTTTTGGGTTTTATTTTGTAACATTAACAGTGGTTACCTTATTGTTATATTTATATGATTACAAATGCTCAACATGTACAACAACAACAGTCTGTTGTAAATAACCGTTTTATGTCAGAGACATTTGGACATTACTTATTTTTCATTATGTCCTATCGCAAAAAAAAAAAAAAAATCAAACAAATAGATGACCAATGACCATCCCTAAATGGACCTCTTTTTTGCTTGTTTGTTTGTTTTTAACATTACAGGTTCCACTCTGCTTGAATTATAATATTTTCCAACTCTTATTCTCATGTGCTACTAGCAAATGCTCTTGAAACAGATAGACACAGTCTCACACACAAAACAGTGAATCCAACATCCAAAACACTTTATTTTGCACAAAAAAAAAAAAAAAAAAAATTCCCCCCATGATGATGAGCGTTAAAAGAGTTGGTAACATTATTGCCATAAATTCAATTAATTTTGAGAGAATCTGATGTGAAAGTGAAACCAAAAAAATGAAGTTTTACTTTGTAAACAAAATTGTCATGGGAATATACTTAGTTGTCAGTGAGGTTTCTTACCGTCTTTAACAGCGAAAGCCACCAAGTCCTGCAATTCAGAAATAAGTATGTTTAATTAAAGACTAACAAAACCAGGACAAAATGCTTAACGTTTCATGCATAAAACCTTAATATTTTCATTTAAGTTATTTGCTATGACAGTGATACCTGTAGAATAGGGATGGCACCTGTAGCCATCAGTGATTCAGACTGCAGAATGGACAGGAAGGTGTCGGAGCCCTCAATTCCCAGGCCAGACAGGAAGGCCCCCATGACCGGCATCACAGATTCATCCAGGTCCAGCCACTGGACCAAGCCCTGCAGGAACTGTTCCCTGAACGTACTAGCATGAGGGGGGGTAAACAGTGTATAATTCGAACGCCTTTTTAACATGTCTGCTTTTTCGACTTAACTTGTTAAATATTCTCATATTACCTGTTTTCATTCCCAGCAAACAACTGCCCCAGTGAGACGCCACACAGCGCAGCATAAGCAAATCGGCCCTGTTCACTCATCTGTCTACTGATAATTTCCTCGGGGCTTTGGTCACAGGAGGCATCTTGTGTTGCTTCTGCCCCCCCTGGATCTGAGGAGATAAACAGTATGGCACTGTATTGTACTTAATTATTAACCCCATCAGAAGTGACATTCAGGTACCCTGACTAAAAAAAACAAAAACAAAAACAAACTACTTTACGTCGGAATAGTGTTGCTGGATTACAGAAGCGACTGACATGACATCTAATGAGATATACCAGTGGTACTCTTTGACTTTACGTGCCAGCCAGGCAACTGAAATAGCTCCAGTGACCTAGGTTACTATTTCTCTAATGAGCTGACCTGAATTGTAAACCCGTGAGCTCTGTAAGTGCTTCTTTAAAACAAGGTAAGCTGCAATAAGAAATAAAGAGTTAGAAAGACTGCTTGTTGTAAAAAAACAAAAAAACAACAAAAAAAACAGTACAGTAGTAACACTCCCCTTGAGTTAGCAAACATCAAAACAGATGCGCGCGCAGTCTCAGTCACAAATGCAGCAGCAGCTAGTTCACAAGTTTTCATAACGTCAACGTCAGCTTAATTACTTACTGTACTGTCGTAATATGGGGGTGAACAAATTATTTGACATACCAGGAGTAAAACTAGTGTCCGCACTGCTGTGTTTTGCCTCCATTGGTTGAGAAATGTCACAACTCAACATGATTGAACTTAGTTGCCTTCATGTCTTCCGACCAAGCTCGGATTTGTGACAAGTACATACGCCCACATACGTTGGTATTATACAAAGCGCCACAAAATGTGTTATTTTAACGGATTTAGTTCAAATAAAACGGCATTTTTTTTTTAGCCATTGTTTTTTTTTTTTACCGATACAAAAATAAGTACAAATGCTGAATGGTCTAAGTTACGGAAACATTCTGGACATCTCGAGTTGGCAAGTTTTTCAGTGACGAAATGCCACGTAGTTTGAAACTGGGCGGAGCCTCAAAGAGGAAGCGGTTACAAGGTTCCCACAGACTACTTCCTATGTAAGTAACTTGAAGAACTTACTGTCTGATAAGATCTTTTTTCTTTTTTTTTTTCTCTCTTGTGCCTTAAACTTAATATGTAAATCCGTGAAAGTGTTCCCAATGTTTATATAACATATATATAATTCCGTTTGGTCCCCTAAATAAATGTGAACATTAAAATCTCAGGCATTAATTGTCCTTTTTTGATATGTTTATGAAATGACTGGGAATATTGCTTATCTTAGAAATAAATTTATCCATCACGTACCACGTGCTCGGTACACCTGACTGTTGGACTTGTTTTCCTTTTTTTATTTGTATTTATTTATTTATTTATTTATTTATGCTGTTAGACTAACAAAGAATACTGTAGACTAGTGATATGTAGAAATACAGAGTTTCAATGTTGCTGCATGTTTACTGTTTACCATATATACATATATATATATATATATATATATATATATATATATATATATATATATATATATATATATATATATATATATATATATATATATATATATACATAATTGGAGAGCAAAACACAACGAATTTGATATTTTATTTTATTTTTTCTCTATACCGAGTCAAAATAAAAATAAGATGGCAAAACAAGCGCATGAAGTGTCACTATTGTCCAACAGGGGGCAGTTCCAACCAACAAATAGACGTGAGGCGCTCACAGTCCAAATTCATTCTTGTAGTGTAGTACAGTACAGTACAGTACAGTACAGTGCAGTACAGTGCAGTACAGTACAGTACAGTACAGTACAGTACTGTCTGGTACTACACTTGGCCGTGCTCCCATCCTCTCGACCAGGTACCCTTGGCGAAAATGTACATGGTAGCCCCCCCCCCAATCCCATAAAAAAAAAAACACACACACACAAAAATTAGAGATAGATAATATTTAATAGCACACCACGCAATAAACACCAAATTCCACAAACAAATAAAAATAAGAAAAATAACAGAAGTACAATGCAATGCAACTTTTTATTGCAATTTTTGAAAAATGACAGTATTTAAAACCTCAAAATGTTTTCACTATGTACATTAATAATTGTGTAAGATACAAAAAATAGTAAATGTATCAATATACAAACTTTGATATATCATAAAACTTTGGCAATAAGGTGATTCACAGATAATGTGAATAGTGTGCAAAAAAACTTCACTAAATAACTTAGGAACATAACGGCAAATACTTAAAATAGTGCACGCCGGGACCTCCTTGCAGCAAAGGCATCAATTGGTGCGTCAAAGGATAGCTGCCTGGATACTTCTTGATTGATGCTGATAAGTGCCAGTCTAGTTAGCCGTTCTTGTGACATGGTAGACCTTAAATAGTTTTTTTATTATTTTAAGCTTGGAAAAGCATCTCTCAGCTGATGCTACAGTCACTGATATGGTAGCAGCCACTCTGAGTGCTACCCACATGTTGGGATAGATTTCTCTAAGTTTTTTTCTCCTCGAGAAAAACTATAAAAGTTCCATGCTTGACATATTGGATTTTGGCCAGGTAAGAAATGACTGCATCTCTGCTCAGAGTTTTTTTATTTTTTTATTTTTTTATTTATTAGAGTCCATATTGCACAAATAAGTAGACCCCGAAAAAAAGGCTTGTTAATTCCAGGCCTAGCAGACATGTTGCTACCCATAACAGTCATGGAGATCATAGAAAATACTAGATGTCGTCGTTTTTGTTGTGGGTTGCATTTTTTTTTTTTTTTTTTGCATTAGTTAATTTGATTAAATTGAAGATTTTGTAATCTATGCATCCTATTACAACCTTATTTTCATGTTGTGCGTATTCTACAGAAAACATTTTGTCAATATTTTGGAAATTGTTCTTATGTTTATTGAGATATTGAACATCCATCCATCCATCCATTTTCTTGACCGCTTATTCCTCACAAGGGTCACGGAGAGATATTGAACAAAATCTTTACATTTTTCAAGGGGGGTATACTCATATATGCTGAGCACTGTACATGATGCAGCAATAGCTGATATAACTGAAATAGTCACCTGGATCTAGAAGATCGAGCTTTGTGTCACTCAAAGTACTGCTGGTTGGTGCTTGACTGGCTGTTGCTTCAGCTGTACATTAAACAAAATATATCACTTCAAATTATTTTGGTGTTAAAGCAGGGAAAACAAATCCATTTGCATTATGATAGAATACAATGTAAGAAATTATGGCTGTTTGTATTAAATGCACCATTCATGCGCTTACATTCAGTAGCCTTTGGTGAAGATGACACTGAAGGATTGTTTACCACAGCTTCTGCATGTACTTGTTGTGGCTGCAAATATTTTCTCAGTGCATCTAGTTTAAAAAAAATGCATTTACTATATAGATTTTTACATTAAACCAGCACATAATTCTCATTTTCAATAAATTAATGTGGTTATGTGAAACAATGACTTGTGCAAATCCATTTGCAGGTATCTGGACTTACTGGCTGTTTTAGTTTAAACTCAGCAAGCGTTGCCCCACTCTTGTGTGCAAAGTAGCTACTAGCATGGATGTAATGGTGCAGTAAACAAGTTACAAGCAAGCTAAGAAGCTAACGCTATTTTCGTGTTTATTTTATAAACAATGATGATTGACTGACATACATACCTCTACCCTGGGCCCGTTTTTCCTCCTCCTCCTTTCGCCGCTTTCTTAGTGCAGCACCTGAAGGCTTGGACCTTTTCATTGATGTCGATGTCAATGTATAAACAACACAAGTGTGCCAACCATCTATCTATCTTTCCAAAGTGCTGCCACTACACTCTGAGATGATATACAACCCCTCCCCCTACTTTTCATTCATTGTAAGCGGCAGCAGTGGGTCAGGTTCAGGGCGCCAGGACAGCAGGTCGTGAACTCACAGTCATTTATTTGAAATAGAAGTAATAATAAAAAAAAAAAAAAAGGAACTCATTAAAATATATTTGCTATATAACATTTTATGCTAGAAAACACGAGAGGGGGGGAGGGCTTTTTGTGTTTGTGTTTTTAAAAAAATTTTTTTTTCCTTTCTGCAATTTGGCGCCCCCTCCACAAGATGGCGCCCTAGGCGACCGCCTAGCTCGCCTGTAGCCTGGGCCGGCCCTGCTCTCGACCATTGAAAATGAGATAAAATCTGAACCTGGTGTAAAGTGCTAAAACTATAGCGCAAAAGTGAAGGAGGCAGGCAGTAAATGTCATGTGGAACAACTATGTGATGAGAGTACTTTTGTCAAAATAATATCCTTACCTTGTCTCAGAAGAATTTCCAGAACCACATGTGCAGTGTGTCTATCTCAAAAAGGGATTCTGTTTATGTTTCAACTGACTGTAATAGGCGACATCAGAATTTGAGCAGTCACAGACGTCCTCATCTGAGATTGCAAATGATACACAGTAGCTTCATGTTTTGGATTCTCTGTCTTGTGATGATTTAAGCATTATACAATACTTAGCGCTACTCTTTCAATTAACCAGTGATGATAAACAGACACAAGTGACAAACTGGAGCCATATCTTCAGATTGACCTTTATATCTTGCCAAAACTTGTCCGTGGGAGAATATAGAAGACATGAAATGATGTTAAGTGTTGAGAATGCTGTGATAGTGATGATGAATTTGACAACCATACGAACAACACAAACTACTACTCATTTTATAGATTTATGCATAATACTTGAATGCAGCACTGTATTAATTTCATAACATCCATCCATCCATCCATCCATCCATCCAATCATTGTAGACAGTCTCTATTTTCAATTTCTCATGTCCAGAAATAGTGCGAGGTGCACTCTAAATCTGCGCAGAGGTGAGCGAGACACAACGAGACCATGTTTTGGTGTTTTCACAGTTTCCAGAGATTGGCACACTTAAAAATGGGTGTACTGTATATCCCCATTTTGAACTTGAACACAGCTGACTTGATTTGCTGCCAATCACAGCCACTCCTCTCATTTTCTTTAAGATTGGTGCACAGTCCTTGACTTGGCAGAAGGACAAACTGATGACTTTTAATCACTTGCTTACAAATGTCAACACATTGTCTTGCTGTCATGATGTCACATATTTATATAGGTGTCTATCTCAGAAAGGCATCCTGTGACTGGACCAACCCATGAACTTGGGCACACACTGGACTTAGTGCTCTCGTATGGCTTGTGTGTTTCCAATATGGATATTTGTGAAGCTGTCTTCTCTGATCATGCGCAGATTTTATTTAATATTCCTACTCAGCGTAAGGCTGAACTATGCGCTCCTCCTAAGCTCTGTCGTATGTTTAACTCCTCCTCCCCAGTTCTTTTCTCCTCCACTTTTTTGGATCTCTGCGAGGATGACTTTGACTCCTTTGCATGTTTAAGTATCGATGAGCTGCTTGTCGGTTTTAACTCTGTTTGTTTACAAACACTGGACATGATTGCTCCTTTGAAAACCCGGTACACAAAATCTGCACTCGAGCCATGGTTAAATGACGCTACTCGTGCTGCCAGGCGAGAATGCAGGAGAGCTGAGCGTTGTTGGAAAAAAGACAGGCTCCAAGTTTCTTTTAGTATTTTTAAAGAGTGCCTGTTAAAATATCAAAAGACTGTGAAATCAGAGAAGCATAAATACTTTTGTGAAGTAATTGCTTCCAATTGTAACAATACCAGGGCTCTGTTCAAAACCATAAACAGTGTTCTTAATGTTCCTATTTCTGTTGGTTTTGATGCCTCCGCTGATCTTTGTGAAAGATTTCTTAAGTTCTTCACTAACAAAATTTTGTCAACTAGAGCCTGTATTGCCCAGCCTTCATTTGATCCAACTGTTCCTATGCACTATTCATCTACTTTTGTTCAATTTGAGCCAGTGTCACTCTTATTATTGAAGAATATAGTCAGTTATTTGAAGCCCTTAGGTTCGACTACCGATGCCATCCCTCTTCATTTGTTTAAGGAGGTTTTTGACACTATTGGACCACGTGTCCTTGAGATAATTAATTATAGCCTTTTTACTGGGACAGTACCAGGTGATTTTAAACATGCAGTCGTACAACCTTTACTTAAAAAAACAGGCCTTGACCCCCTCATTGTGCTAATTTCAGGCCCATTTCTAACCTCCCATTAATTTCTAAAATATTAGAGAAGTTTGTTTACTCTCAGTTGTTACCGTTTTTATTGAAAAATGGTATCACTGAATTATTTCAGTCTGGTTTTAAAGCGCTTCATAGCACAGAGTCCGCTCTTTTGAGGGTATCAAATGATATATTTTTATCAACAGGCTCTGGAAAGTTTGTTGTTTTGGTTCTCCTTGATTTGTCTGCTGCATTTGATACCGTAGATCATGACATTTTAATTTCTCGTCTTGAGCATTATGTGGGCATTCAAGGAGTCGCCCTCGAATGATTCAGGTCATACTTAAGGGCTAGGAGCTTTTATGTAAAAATTGACGATTTTGTGTTCGCTCAAGCTCCTCTTCCACATGGGGTTCCACAGGGGTCAATTCTTGGCCCTCTTTTATTTGCTCTCTATTTATTACCTTTTGGTTCCATTTTTAGAAAACATGGTATTTTATTTCATTTTTATGCTGATGATTGTCAGATCTATTTTCCCTTGGCCCAGAACAGTACAATACAACAACTCACTGACTGTCTAAATGATATTAAATCCTAGCTTTCTTTTAATTTCTTGAGTTTGAATGATGAAAAGACTGAAGTGATGTTGTTTGGACCAAGTAGCTCTTCCTCTGCTAGTGTGGACCTTGGTCCACTAGCACCTTATCTCAGGGACTGTGTCACGAATTTGGGTGTTAAGTTTGACCCTGATTTTAAATTTGAGAAGTAGATTAGTTCTGTTGTACAGAAAGGTTTTTATCAGCTTCGTCAGATAGCCAAGGTGAAACCAATTTTATCAAGACTGGACTTGGAAAGGTTGATTCATGCTTTTATTACAACTCATCTTGATTGTTGTAATTCTTTGTATGTAGGCATTAGTCAGACTGCTCTTGCCCGTCTGCAGCTTATACAAAACTCTGCTGCTCGACTGCTTACTCAGACCCATAGGCGTGAGCACATTACTCCTATCTTAGCATCACTTCATTGGCTCCCTGTGCACTATTGAATTAATTTTAAGCTTCTGTTGTTTGTTTTTAAATGTTTGAATAATCTTGCACCTCCCTATTTATCTGAATTGCTTCACCCTTACCCCGGGTTTTCACTGGATGCGGTTGCGGTGCGGTTGCGGTGCGGTGCGTCTTGACTGCGTGCTCCGGACGGGTCAATTTTTTTGTCAATCCACACCGGCTCCGCACAGCTGCGGTCCGGCAGCTCCGTCGCCGCCCACTTCCCAACGTGTCTCGCGGGACCGCGCGCGCGCGATCATGTGGCATTTCACAACGACAAACATACAGAAAGTCTGCTCAACAGAGAAGCAGAAAGATATGAGATTCCATGCAGCATCCTTTTTTTGGTTGTCATTGTAAAGTATATTAATAACGAGAGTCGGGTCAGTGCGGGTTCACGCTTTATTTCTGTCTTCCCCGTCCGGCTGCCGCTCAGTACGGCAAGCGAGACGGGCACAACAAGCAATCGCGAACATCAAACTCACAATACATTACAGTCCTTATAAAAAGGATGTGCCGTGTCATATATTATTTTGTGGTTTTCCACCTCCAATATAAACCTTTCCTCGTCCATGTTCGCTGGTGTCTAAACCGTGAATGAGCACATAGCCCGGCGACGCCCACGTCACGTTTTGCTGAAAAACTTGCGAAATAGGAGCTGGCGAGTGTTTTATTCTGAAAGGTAACCGGAAATTTATTTTGAAACTGCCTCGGTCTTCCTGTCCCGCTCGATGTGTTTTGTGCTAGCTTGCCATTTGCCGGAGGCCTACCGCTGCGGCGTCCGGCAAAAATAGAAAATAGGTCTATCCTTGCGGAAGGCTTGCGGCACGCCGCAGGCCTTCCGCAGTCGACACGCAACGCACCCGCAAGCGGTGTAAACTGCACCATTCGAATGAATGGAATCTAATTGCTTGCGTCGCCGGACCGCACCGCAACCGCACCGCAACCGCACCGCAACCGGTGAAAACCCGGGGTTAGCCAGGCCACTTCACTCCTGGTTTTTAAATCACGTTTAAAAGCACACGATTTTTCTCTGGCCTTTAGCACATAGTAATACTGATATTTACAAGCAGCAACCTGGCATGAATCTGTTTATATTATTTTATGTGTTTGGTGATTTCTAAGTATGTTCTTTTTATTTTATCTGGTTTTATTGTCCTATTTTATGTGCAGCACTTTTCCCCTGTGGATTTTTAAATGTGCTATACAAATAAAGTTGATTGATTGATTGTGTCCAGTTTTGTCCACCAATCCCAACTACACACCATGTAGGCTAGTGGAAACACAAATCAGACCATACTGATCCAAACTGTAGGTCGATTAAATTGATTGGTATTATGTAATTTTATAATTTCGTACAAATGACTAGTCTAATCCATTTTTCACAAAGCAGTCTTAATTTGTATGTTACACATTTTTTGGTCTTCCTATTGTAATGATACCTGACCTGCATCATCTCACTTTTCAGCATGTTTGCGTTCTAGGTCTCAGTCACAAAGGTACAGTATCCTTGCTTACATGTAGTAGAAGAAAACAAATCAGCTTTTCAATGATTGTTGTAGAGACAATTGCTACTTTGTGTTGTAATATAAGAGTTGATTGGCAAGATTCAGCGGAAAAAAAGCTGTATGGCTAAAATATGGACTCTTTATGCTGTTGTTTAGGGACATTGTCAGCACTTACATTTGTTTTCTTTGTTGAATTCGTCAGTGAGTTGCATACACCGTTGAAGTGTACAAATAAATAATAAACACTATTTACATACTAGGGATGTAACAATAAGCACAATATCGTGATATTAACACTGCTACAATATTGTCGTCATGTTCATGATATTTAAATGCAACACATCTGTTCAAAAAGTCAGGTTGATTTCCATTTGTGCAGTTGTAGCAACCTGTGGTGGCCAGATTTTTAGTGCAGTTTAATTTCCATAAGGCATCTTTTGGCCCTACTGTTTAAAAGCTACACTAATTGTCAGATGAAGGGGAACATAATATGTCTGTGAAGCAAGTCAATATGCGGAGGAACTCAATGTGTGCGTGCATTAACAACATAATAATAATGACAAGGCGAGGTAAGGTAGGACTCAGACGCAGGCGTAAGGTAAGCCACCAAGGCAGCAGGTTTATTACCGGCCAACAGGGGTCTCCTCTCAAGCTGAGAGGAGAACAGGGAGGCAAAAAAGTGGAGAACAAAAAGCGCTCCACGAGGGAGGAAAAAACAGGCAAAAGGTACTGGGGACAACGAAAAGCGCTCCGCTAGGGAGGAAAAAGGGCACAAGGCAAAAGGAGTAACAAATGGCGCTCCACTGGGGAGGAAAAAGCACAAAAACAAGGCAAAAATACGTGGCAACATGAACGAGGACATAAGGACTGTGGGACGCTTCCATGCAGTGACTGTGACACTTCGGCACTGAGGGGAGAATGCAGGTGGCTTTTATTGCAGTAGGTGATTGGTGGCAGGTGGTGATAATCAAGGGCGGGGACCGGTAATTATGGCGCGGCAGGAAGGGCAAGTGACCTGGGGTGAGAGGAGAGTTAGGATTTCAAAGTAAAACGGGAAACCGAGACACAAAAATAAAAGCATGAACCGCCACGCCTGGTGGCGGCGTGACAGTACCCCCCCCTCAACGGCCGGCTCTTGACGGCCCAGGAATGTCAGGGTGCTCAGCATAAAAATCATCAATGAGGGAGGGATCAACGATGAACCGGGAGGGGACCCATTGTCTTTCCTCCGGGCCGTACCCCTCCCAGTCGACAAGGTATTGCCTCCCGCGGCCCCGATTACGAACATCTAAGAGTTTTCTGACCTTGTAAACGGGGCCGCCTTCTATCATCTCCGGGGGGGGTGGGTCGGGTTCGGAGGGCACCAGCGGGCTTTCGTGAACAGGCTTGACTTGGCTGACGTGAAATGTAGGATGAACTCTGAGGGATCGGGGCAGACGGAGTCGAACGGCGGCAGGCCCTATGGACTTGGTTACTGGGAAAGGCCCCACAAATCGCGGGGCCAGCTTTGGACATGGTACCTTGAGTCGGAGGTGTTTGGCCGATAGCCACACCCGCTGGCCTGGGTGGTATTCGGGTGCCGGTCTCCTTTTCCGGTCGGCGGCCCTCTTCACCCGGTCTCCCTGGCGTTGAAGCGCCGTCCGGGCCGCCGACCAGACTTTGTGGCACCGACGGATCATGGCCTGGACCGAGGGAACCGTTGCCTCCTCCTCCAGTTCAGCGAAGAATGGTGGATCGTAGCCGTGGACGCATTTAAACGGGGTGAGACCTGTGGCAGATGTGGGCAATGAGTTGTGCGCAAGTTCGACCCATACCAGATACTTGCTCCAGGTGGTCGGGTTCTGGGAGACAAGGCATCGGAGACCGGTTTCAAGCTGTTGGTTCAGTCGTTCTGCCTGTCCATTGGCCTCAGGGTGGTATCCAGAAGTAAGATTGGCTTTGGCTCCTAGGGCTTTGCAGAACTGTGTCCAGAATCGGGAGACGAACTGTGGTCCACGGTCGGAAACGATGTGTAAGGGAAAACCATAAAATCTGAATATGTGGTGGATCATAATGTCGGCGGTTGCTTTGGCGGATGGGAGCTTGGACAGTGGAATGAAGTGAACCATCTTGGAGAATCTGTTGACAACTGTGAGAATTGTGGTTTTACCATGGGATGAGGGTAGACCGGTTACGAAGTCCAATGAGATTTCTGCCCATGGTCTGGATGGGATTGGCAGTGGTTGAAGAAGGCCCATCCGGGACTGATTTGAGGTCTTGTTGCGGGCACAAGTTGGACAGGCAGCGACGTACTCTTTTATGGTGGTTTCCATAGCCGGCCACCAGAATCTCCTGGCAACAGCATACATGGTCCTGCGGACTCCAGGATGACAAAACAACTGTGATGTGTGAGCCCAGTGTATCACCTGAGATCTTAGTTCCTCAGGCACGAAGAGTCGACGTGGTGGACAAGACGTGGGGGGAGTGACGTTGCGCAATGCCTCCTTAACATCGTCCTCAATTTGCCATCTCATGGCTCCAATTATGCAATCCCGGGGCAGGATGGTCTCAGGCTCGGCTTCCAATAGCTCGGATTCGTGGATTCTTGACAATGCGTCCGCCTTGACGTTTTTACTGCCTGGTCTGTAAGTTAGAGAGAATACAAAGCGGTTAAAAAACAAGGACCATCTGGCCTGTCGGGGATTGAGTCTTTTGGCCTGGCGTAGGTACTCCAAATTTCGGTGATCGGTCCAGATCACAAAAGGCATTTCAGCGCCTTCCAGCCAGTGTCTCCATTCTTCTAGGGCCACTTTGACAGCGAGAAGCTCCCGATCTCCGACTGAGTAATTGCATTCAGCCTTGGATAATTTACGTGAAAGAAATGCGCAGGGATGTGTCTTGCCGTCCTCTTGACAACGCTGGGACAGTACCGCCCCAATTCCAACACTTCCAACTACTTCCACCACGAACTGGCGTTTGGGGTCTGGGACTCTGAGAATTGGGGCATTGGTGAAGCGTGCTTTTAAGTCCTTGAATGCCTTTTCGGCTTCCGGGTTCCATGAAAAACGGACTTGTGGGGAGGTCAAGGCGTGTAGGGGAGTGGCAATGGTGCTGAAGCTTCTTATGAATCTGCGGTAGAAGTTGGCGAATCCGAGGAACTGTTGAACTTTCTTCCGAGAGTCTGGCGTGGGCCACTCTCGTACGGCGCTGACCTTGTCCGCGTCCATTTCCACCTTCCCTGGTGACACGATGAATCCCAGGAAGGAGATGGTGTTAACATGAAATAGGCTCTTCTCAGCTTTCACGTACAGATGGTGATCCAAAAGACGTTGCAGTACTCGGTTTCCGTGGTCTCGATGGCTCATTAGGTCAGGTGAGTAGATCAGAATGTCATCCAAGTAAACGTACAAGAAGTGATCTATGAAGTCCTTGAGTACCTCATTTATCATGGCCTGGAAGACGGCTGGAGCATTCGTGAGGCCAAATGGCATGACCAGGTACTCATAATGTCCCCGAGGAGTGTTGAAGCCTGTCTTCCATTCGTCTCCCTCACGGATCCGAATGAGGTGATAGGCGTTCCGCAGATCGAGCTTCGTGAAGATCTTGGCTTGTTGCAGCTGATCGAACACCGAGGACATTAAGGGCAATGGGTACCGGTTCTTAACAGTGATGTCGTTCAAAGGACTGTAATCAATGCAGGGGCGTAGGGATCCATCCTTTTTACTCACAAAGAAAAACCCTGCGCCAGCAGGTGAGGAAGACGGTCTGATGAGGCCGGATTTCAAGGAGTCATCAATGTAGTTGTTCATGGCCTGGCGTTCGGGTCCTGAGACTGAGTACAGTCTCCCCTTGGGAATGGTTGAACCGGGAATCAGATCGATCGGGCAGTCATATGGGCGGTGTGGAGGGAGAGTCATGGCTTTGGTTTTGCTGAAGACCTCCCGCAGGTGGTGGTAGCAGGAGGGAACAGTGTGCAGGTTCGGGTACTCTTCTTGAGCCGGTGGGACGAGAGTCACCTGGTGAACCTGGGCTGTGGAGTGCGGGTTGTTCCGACCCGTGAGAGCTGCAGTCCTTTCCCCACTCCAGAACAACTCCAGTGTTCCAGTCGATTCTGGGGCTATGTAGACGCAGCCAAGGGTGTCCCAGAACCAAAGTGGGGGAAGCAGCGTGGAAAACATGGAAACGAAGAGTCTCGAGGTGCTGCCCGATTTGTACTTCCAGAGGTTCAGTGATGTGGGTAATTTTGAAGAGCTCTTTACCATTCAGCGCTCTAGCCAGGATGGTCGAGGAAAGGGGTTCGGTGGAGCATCGTATTTGCTTTACGAGCTCCCAGTCCATGAGACTTTCGTCGGATCCGGAGTCGATAAGGGCTGACAGTCGTGTGGTGAGTTATCTGAATTTGCGTGAGTCTGTGGTTCTTGGCGGGTCGGGGTGACGGAGAACTCACCGGAGGGTTGCCCTTCGTGGTGCAGGATTCCACCAAGTGTCCAAGACCACCACAATAGTAGCAACGGCCCTCTCGGCGTCGGCGCTGTCTCTCCTCCGGCGAAAGCCGAGCCCTTCCCAGTTGCATGGGTTCGTCGCTGGCGAGGTCCACCTCTCTTGGTTCCGGTCGGGAAGGAAAGATGGGTCGCAGCCTTCTGGCCTCCGGTGTCCGTGTCCAGGGGGTGGGTTCCTCCCTCCTTCGAGGTCCGCCGATCTTGGCCAGCTCCTGGCGACGATGATCGGTGCGGATGGCGAGGGAAATTAAAGCGTCCAAGTCCGTGGGGAGATCTACGGGAATCAGAAGCTCTTGAATGGCAGGTGAGAGTCCTTTCAAGAAATGGTCATGAAGAGCTATGGCGTTCCAGCCACTGTTCGTTGCCAGTGTTCGAAAACGGACAGCGTAATCGCTGACAGATTCTTTGCCTTGCTGAAGTCGGCTCAGTGCTCGTGCCTTCTCTCGGTCATTGTTTTCTGGATCAAAGACTTGGCGCAAAGCGATTTGAAAGTCCTGTACGCTTTGGCAGACCGAGGAACCCCTGGCCCATTCCGCGGTCGCCCAGGTTTTGGCCCGTCCCGTCAGGTGAGACACCATGAAGGCCACTCGGGATCGGGCTGTGGGAAATGCCTGTGGTAACTGTTCAAAATGAATGTCGCATTCCGTGAGGAAAGTCTGACAGCGTCCGGGTTCACCGGAGTATCGTTCTGGGGAGGCCAGTCTTAATCCTACCCCGGTGAATGGCGTGGTCGGTACGGAGAACTCAGGATGAGGAATTTGTCCAGTAGGAGCTGGCGCTCGACGCCGTGAGAGGCTTACCAGCTCGTGGACCTGGCTGGTCAATTCCCCAATCTGGGACGGCATGGTCTGCTGGATCCGGTCCTGGTTGTCGAGCCGGGCCTCCTGGCTCTGCAGTGCGGCCTCGACCTGGCCTGCTGGGTCCATGCTGGCCGAAGTGTACTGACAAGGCGAGGTAAGGTAGGACTCAGACGCAGGCGTAAGGTAAGCCACCAAGGCAGCAGGTTTATTACCGGCCAACAGGGGTCTCCTCTCAAGCTGAGGAGAACAGGGAGGCAAAAAAGTGGAGAACAAAAAGCGCTCCACTAGGGAGGAAAAAACAGGCAAAAGGTACTGGGGACAACGAAAAGCGCTCCGCTAGGGAGGAAAAAACACAAAAACAAGGCAAAAATACGTGGCAACATGAACGAGGACATAAGGACTGTGGGACGCTTCCATGCACTGACTGTGACACTTCGGCACTGAGGGGAGAATGCAGGTGGCTTTTATTGCAGTAGGTGATTGGTGGCAGGTGGTGATAATCAAGGGCGGGGACCGGTAATTATGGCGCGGCAGGAAGGGCAAGTGACCTGGGGTGAGAGGAGAGTTAGGATTTCAAAGTAAAACGGGAAACAGAGACACAAAAATAAAAGCATGAACCGCCACGCCTGGTGGCGGCGTGACAAATAATAACATAATAATAATAAAACATAATAATAATGATAACATAACATTGCTGTTTTTTTTTTTTACTATATTGTGACCTTTTTTAAATATCGCCAACCTCCCCACAGTATCGTGATAGTTATCGTATCCTGAGCTTCATATCGTGATAATGTCGTATCGTAACACTTGGATATCATTACATCCCTATTACATACTGGATGTGGCTATCATCCAGTGACGAAAACACAAAACTGATCAGGATTTACAAATTTGTACCTAACTTGGAACTCACTAATCACGAATAATTCTCTAAAAAAAAACACTTTTACCCATAAACACAAAACAATAAAATGAAAAACAGTAAAGTGCAGTAACTTTATGTGCAGCTATGTTAGCTCATTGCACTCTATTTGTGCCTCGAAATGTCAGTTACAGTAAATATTTGTATAAAAAGATTTTGAACAGGATCTGTTGGTGTTGAAAATGGATGGATGTCTTAAAACAATCAAAAGAAAAACATAAGTACGGTTGTAAGTGACTTCTTGTAGCACCTCCTGTAATTCTTAAAAAAAAACAAAAAAACAACAACAACAAAAAAAACAATCAGTTGAAATTAGCATGGATTTTGTCTTCAAGAACAGAAGCAATCATTCTTGCAACAAGACAGATGCGTTGACATGAGCTTCCTCTGTCAGCCGTCAGCCATCGATCCGCACTCCAACCAAAACCTCCTTCTTCCTCCCCAGCATAATCTCTGCTTGTGTGTGCTCAGCCTCACAATGGGTTACTCATTGGTGAACAGACAGGTCGACAGGTAGACAGGCTTGGCTCAAATCAGACAGGTTCAAACAAATACCCACCTTTTCCTATATCACTGGCAGACAATGACAAAGCCTATCTGTCACCTTGTCAATCGACAGACGTTGAAACCAACACTGAGTGGACTCTTTGACCTTGGGGGCACTCCTGGACGGTGTGTGTTTATGTCTGTGTACATAAAGTAAAAGCAGGAAGTTGGGAAGCAAATGACAGAGCTGAGCTAGAAGACGTCAACATGTCTTGAAGTGAAAGGCAAGGACCTGATTGGCGGACGTTGAGTGGATGACAGGGGGATGGTGTTAACAGGCTCAATGGAAAGCTCGTCATCTTTCTGTCGGTGTAAGGATGTCAGGATGTTCGTCACACCTGGTGAGGTACTCGGGTATGAGTTTGAGTTTCAGCCTCACCCATAGTTTCTGCTCTGGTATGTCGGTCAACAATCAAGATTTGACCAGGTGTGGAGATTGTGGCTTTTGCTGTCTTTTGTGTCCGTTCTCCTTTTTCTTTTAGTTTAGTGTCGAGAAAGGCGTGGTTTGTCTGATACCTTTAATTGGTTACAAGCTCCGCCTTTGACTCAACCTGCCCAGACAAATTCTGTTATAAATGTGCATGTAATTACAACATGTCCTTCTTCTTTAATCAGACTCACATACCACAAAAGTGACTTCAGCTACCTTTTGTGTGCATGTGTCGGTCGATGAGAGCATTTATTCCACAAGTGTGCCTGTTATGTACATGTGAGGGCTTGTGCGGGGGTGCGTGCATGTGAGAGTTTTGTATGTGTCACCAAGGGTGGAAAGCAGCTGGAGTTGCAGTGTAGGGAGTGTGCAGGATGTGAAGCAGCAGTAAGGGTGGGATTAATCACAATAGGAAGAATGAATGCACAGTCCAGCTGTTATCCTCTGTGGCCTAATTGCTACAGAGCATCAGGAACTATTAGTTTTGAAAAAATGTCAGCTAATAATAATAATAAGTTGCACTTGTAGAAAAAAGTTATAGCCCACACACAAAACCAATAATAAAAGAATAAATATAAACAATATAAACACAATTATAAAAATCTGCGCCAAACAACAAAAAAGTATAATCAACAAGTTAAATAAAAGCCAGAGAATCAACGTGAATTTTTAGGAGACGTTTAAAAGTACATACACAACATGAAAATGTCACAATGACCTGTGTTGACACAGACGTGAAAACAGTCTGATATGCCCACCAGGCACCTCGTTGGAGATGTCACGTAGAAACACTACACCCATGCGCACCAGCTGTTTGTCCTTCCCACGACACAGTTTTGATCAATTGTTTAAAAATAGTGGCGTGTAGTGTAAACAACCCATCTCAAAGAAACCTATACAGTACTGTAATTGCATTCAGTTCAGTTCAGTTCAGTTCAGCTAGCTAACCAGAAAGTCTAGCCATAAACAATGTCTCGCGCTTGCATGGCAAAAAGAGACACTCAAGAAAAGAGCGTTTATTTGAGCCCTTGTGTTGACATTCAGCACAGTACCAGACTGTGGTGAGTGTGAGATTTGCCTGTTAATTCCCAGTTTGTGGCACTTCCCACAAGCAGCACTCAGAAGTCGATGAGTCACCGCTGCTGACCTTTCTTATGTGGTTTCTGAATAAGTGGGACTTCATTATTTTGTGACTTGCTTGTTCTTGTGGGAGAACGTCCTTTGTGCTATTGAGTACAAGGGAGCGCTTGGGGCATATGGAGGGCTTGAATGGAATTTTATTTCCTTTTATATTGTTGAACTATAGTCAGCAACACAGGATTGAGCCTATGGATGTATCAGTTACTCTGTTGAGATTTTTAGAAATAACCAGTGAAGTGTTCCATGAGACTTTAGGCTCATTCGTGGTGAAGTTTCTCCCATGCAGTTGGAGTCAGGATTCGTTGTGTACATGTAACTTTTCATCTCATGAAAGTCATTACCTACAGTATATGTAGCCAAACACTGAATGTGCCTTTTCCCCTCAAACTGTACTCCTCTGTGCTTCATTTTATGGTTCATCCCTTCACTTTGTGTTCTTGCTAACCCAATAATATGCACACATTTATCCCTACAGGTTATTCTGGACAAAGGGCCCCCATTGTCTGAGCTGACATCTCAAGAGGAGCCAAGGCTGCTGCAGAAAGAACCTGTACTCACCCAACTTGGCAGAACCAAAGGCTGTGACATTCTACAGTGGAAACTCACGGGTGTTGGCCTCTTTGCTGTTGTTTATTACAAAACAGATGTGCCAACTATGGCCAAATAGAAGCAGCAATAGGCGACTGAGGTTTACTCCAAGGAAGTTAGCAGGCGAGTGGAAACTTGAATATGAACTCATGGGAAAATGCAACCCAGCTTCTTAGTGGCTTGTGTTTAACCGAACTTGTCATATTTGTTTGGGCGAGTCCAAGATAAAGCATTTCAAAGTCTTAGGTTTTTGCAGACCAAGAGTTGATAATTTGAGGTCGAAATGTAGTGTCTAAGTGAAACAGACGGCCTTTCATATTTTATACCAGCATATTACATGGTTGTTAATAATGTCGTTGTAAAACTGTGATCTTAAAATTTATTCCACCAATCTCTAATTTTACAGAAATTGCTACTGTTGCCCGTAATATTAACTAGTGGCATCCCCATTTAAGTACATAATGGATGGACCCATTCAGAAACAGGTGAACAATATCAATCTGACTAATATCTTCCTGGCATCTAAATTGGGATTTCCTCTGAGATGCACTCATTGCCATGCTCAGAAGACCAAACAATGTCCATAAGGTTGAATGTGAGATGCCTTAAGAGATGGAGCTCAACAGGAAATAAAATACCCACTGTGAACATACACAGGATGCTGTTTCACGAGGGCAGGAAAGTACCACTGACGCAGGTCGGGAGGTAGCATCCTATCCCAGGAAGTTACAAGCCACTCATCTGCATTTCTGGTCCTCTTCAAATCCCAGTGAGGGGAAGTACCGCCAAATTCTTTGTCTCTATTTTTGGGTTGTTTTTCATGATCTGGTGAATTGATTCTGCAGTGTTTCCTCTCCTTTAGTTTGCCAAGGCACATATTTTGTATATTAATTTTCATTTTTCTCTCTTACAGTTTACTTACATTAAGCCAAATAGGGCAGTGATCAACCACACCCTGCAGATGGGGTTTCACCTTTCAGGATGGTTCTCATTCCTCCACAAATCCATGGGATACATCTTGATCACCTTTATTGAGGTTTGGCCTCGTTTGCATTCTTTCTCCACACACAATAGCTCATGTGATACCAGATCTCAAACACCAAAGACGAGCAGAAAGGAAGAAAAATACTGGCAACTACACAGTAAATTCTGCAGAGTAAATTAGACTCTATTTACATGTACAATGGGACCAAATACACTCAGTTTTAGAGTAATATTTACACTTGGAAGAGAGTAAAATAAAGAATTTGAAAAAATAAATAAAAGTCAGTTAAGGGTTGAGGGACAAACTCACGATCTTCAGCTTGGGAATTAGTCAATCTACTTCCTGAGCCAACGCAGCTCCTGCTCTGTGTTAGTATATTACTCAGGTCAGCTGGAATCTTCCTAACTCAAAGAGACCAAAAACAGTCTCTTGGACATAAGCACAGTAGGATGGGCATAGCTCAGGTGGTAGTGTGGCAGTCTCCCAAGATGAAGGTCGTGAGTTTGTTCCTCAACCCTTGAGTGACTTTTATTTCCCTAATTCTTTATTTTACCCTATTCCAAGTGTAAATATTAGCCTAGTCTAAAACTTAGTCTATTTGGTGCCACTGTAAATAGTCAAATTTACTACAGTCAAATTTACTCTACAGAATTTACTGTGTATAGACCATGTGGAATTCACTCAAAAGTGACGGTGGCAATCATTCAGTATGCTTCCAAAACAGTGCGTAGAAAAATATTTCATAAAGAATTACGGCTATTTACACAGTTCCAAGTTATGAGTTAAGTGGTGGCTCATTGTATGTTTCAGCCCCCTCCCTCCCCCAAAGGATGTGCTGCTAAAATTCCATTATATCACACCCTCAATGAGATGAGCAAAATGTCATGATTTTTTTCCGATGCTGTCATTTTACAGTTTTTTGCTTCTTTTTCCTGCACCTCCCACTGGGGATTCTGCCCGGCCTGAAACTAGTGCGATTTTCTTTCCCAAAATGTGTCCACTTAGAGCAAAGAAGGTATGCGAAAATGGACGCAAACTGCAAAATCCCACATCCAGATTGAGATGCTTGGACGTGCTGACACAAGACCGTGCGGTTGGAAACAGCTGGAAATGTCTGTGGATTGATGTGCAATACAGTACAAACGCAGGCTGCCATTTTCATGTGCACGCGCTTCACACGGGCCAGTCAGCTGTGTGTAATGTACGCTATGTGATTTAATACACAACGAGCTTGTGTGCACATGCGAAAAAAGAGGACATGCGAATACTTTTCCAAGGGAGAATATTCAGCATATCAAGCAGATTTACTGCCAAAACACTGGATGAGGACTCCCATGTGTGGTAATAACAGTCATTGACCATGTACTGTAAATGCACATGTCAGAACATGTTCAGTTCGGCAGAAGAGTGTCGTAAACGAATTCACGCTGCATGTTAGCGTGTTGTAGCGTATCAACAGGATACTCCATTTTAGTGTAATTAGTAACATGACAAAAATCAATAAATCAACTGATTTAATTATCACACTTACCATATTGACAGTGCAGATGCAGTAAGGCATGTGCTAGATTCAACCCGGGAAACTTCCCAATCCTTTATCTACTTTGAAGGTTGTGTAGTGTTAAGTTACAAGGTGTGCGTGTATCAGAAAGGGTGTGTTCATAGTCAGTGTCTTTACTGGAACAAAAGATGTATTTGAATCCAAAATGTCACTGTGGAATCCAGACCTTTGTTCAATCCCACTTGAATTCCAGCATCCTCCTCAGTCCATTTATCCCACCGGGCCTCCTACGGCTTTTGTTTCCACTTGGCTTCAGTCACACAACACACAAACACACACTGAGTATTTGTGGTGCCTTCTCTGTGTGCCTAATCTCTTGGCTGAAACCCTTTTACCTCAATGAGTCTCAGAGCTTGAGATGCCAAACCACTAGGATGGGCATTTTCTTTTTCCAAAATCTATTTTTTTTTAAATGAAATCAGAGAAAAATTGTTTATTTTGTGCCATTTGGTGACAACAAAGAAAACATTTGAAATCAGGTTTGAGGGTGGAAGTGGACACGGTTATTGTTTCTGTTGAAAAGTGATGAAAACATCACATGCACACGTGCTTTCAGTATAGGCATGCTTGAGTACATCACAATTAAAACAATCATGAGGAATATACTGGCACTATTGCGCTTATGGACATATCGTATTTCTTCAAGTATTGGCCAAGCCAGAAGACAACATGCATAATGCAGATGCTCAAACTGCGCAGAAATAGTAAGCAATAATAAATAATGTAAAAATTGAACATCCCATACCGTTTAGTTGGTCTTGAATTAGGCTAAACGTGGTGATTTCTACTGGCCCGACTCTATTTTTGTTATGTAATGATTGGCACACCTCTAATGTAGCATATTTGGAGGGACCATATTCAATGTGATTTTTTCTTTTTATGCTGCCATAGCACATATCGCAGTTTTACCACTTGAAAGCAAACATTCGGAATTGTGTCACTTGAACCACACGGTGTAAATCCAGTCCAAGTGGGGCCACTGATGGGAAGAAAATAGACATCTATTTGAGGATGATGCACCCGGTGATTAATTGGGGAACAGCCTTTATTAGACTACAGTCTAGCGATGTCAAATTCTGAACCGAGACATAAGCTAACGGAGGATCATTAAAAGACAGTTTTGGATAAGGCCTGAGAGGCTGTTTGAAAGCGCTATATAAATAAACTTTAGTTGAGTTGAGTACAATCAGTGATGTCATTAACTCGTGACAGAGTTTTCAGTCATTCTTGCACTTCTGTGTTCATGGGGATAATACTGACATTTGCCTTCTGTATGTTCAACTTTTTCAAAACACAAAAATGTTGTCATGTAACAGAGATTGACTGACCCTGTCTAAACTCTAAAGGTTGTTTAAAGAAAAATTCCCCAAAGAGGTTCAAGTCTATTGAGGATAATCCAAATTCAGCTGGTATTTTCCTTTGGTGTTTATGTCCTCATATCTATTACTGTCAAAGTGGGAAGAAGATGTGCTGAAGTTAAAATGTATTTCTGTCCTTGCAAGTGGGGTGGGGGCGGGGGATCTTTCTGACTCACATCCAAGATGTTAATGGTGAACATAAGCTTGTTTACTATTCCTGGTTGGAGAAACTTGACAGGGGAGGAGTGAGGAGAGATGAGGTAAATCAAGTTGGATAGAAGACGCCTGCGGGTTCTTCCATGGCGTTAACTTCATAATAAAGTTTTAAGTCTGAAAGGAAACAACCAAGTAAATCTGTAGTTATTTACCTATTCCTGAAAATGTGTCATGAGAGTGAGGAGCTGCTCTGCCTTTTTTACCCACTGCCACGTAATAATGGGACTATAACATAACCACCCACATGCCTTGTTTATCTCCACCAATGACTGGCGCAAAATGGAGATTTCACTTTGCCATGTATGTCAATCAAAGGGTAAACACCAGGTATAGAATAACCTTCGTATGACTCAAAAACAAATCCAATGGTGATGGACTGACATCTTGTGTGTTTTTGTTTGATGGATTGTTTGTTTGTTTGTTTGTTTGTTTGTTTGTTTGTTTGTTTTAACAGCGTGTGTTCTACCCATACTATCTTTGCGATCAACCTATTGGGTACCTCTGTTCGAGAGTGAAAGAACCACTTTGAAGCAGCTATCGTGTAAAAGACAAAGTCAAAAAGCTGCACTGATAGAAAAAATTAACATTAGTTAACAGTGTTGTTTCCAGCACTTACTGTACTTGATTACTCTGTGAAACGTGGAATAGTGGGATTTTTTTTCTTTTTTTTTTTCTTCTTCTTCTTTTTAAATGAAGGCATGCGAAACAAAATGCTTTCATAGTCTTGGACACTAGCTTGTTGTCTGGACCCTGGGCTGTATTACCACTAGTAGAAGCAAGCAGCCGGCTGCTGCAAAAACTTGCTGCTGCCCAGTGTGGCAGAAAACGTTGAGAGGACTGTCTAATTCTAATGAAGACAGGTTCGCCGTTGACTAGCAGTAGTCTATGTGTGTGTTGAATACCATCACTGTTATGTCCTAATTATGGGAACAATCAAAACTATACAAAATCGCAATACAACAGCACGCATTTACACATCATCTGGAGCAGATCAGAATCAATGTTTATCTGATAACTTCAACAAACTAAATAAAATACATTGTTACAGTGTTTTGATAGTCGAAGTTGACTGTAGCAAATTTTGTGATGACCAACCAATTAAAAGATGAAAAAATGCTTGCATATTGTAGCAGACTGGCCTTGTGATGCAGGATAAAATTTGAGTGGCAAAAACAACAAAAAATAAAAACAACCATTTACAGTACATACATCCATATTTCCAGTACTGCTGCCAACAGAATTGCTATGGAATTAAATAAAAATTTTGTATGGGAAATATTACACATTAAATCAGTTTCTTTAATTGAACAAATATAATTATTTAGGTAGAAAATTGTAGGTCTGTCCTTCTGATCGTGTTTAGGCCAGGAGCGAGTGCCTACCTGTCACTGAGGGCTCACCACTGGTAAAAAGTTAAGGGGCGAACAGTTTTAAAAGGCCACATAGTTTTATTTTGAAATGCTCACATTACCGGAAACACTTCACTTTAATGCAGTGACTTTGACAATGGTGCCTCCGGCACATTTGCATGGCCGAGGACCGTCGGGCTACTCGGAGTGAGAACTTGGCGTCTCACTTCAGTTTGGATTTGCGCAGAGTTTGTACAATATAAAAGAAAATATCACACGGGAAGAAAAAAAAACAAAAACTAAATTATGGTCTGAAGAGGATTTCCGTTTTCAAACTTGGGAGTTCGTCTCTCCTGGCTGATTTTGGTGGATTTACAGTCATCTTGAACCGCCGCAGCAACACATTAGTCAATGTTTTAATTTCATGTAATTGTTTGGGTGGACAGTATTGTTACTGTAGTCATGGAAAGCCACTTGTTGCTGATATGGTTTCTCATGTGTTTGCTCCCGAGGACTTTGAATGCACAAGCTGATGCACCTGAGGGAGGTGAGTCAAATTTAAAATCAATTACAAAATTATTTGTTTTCAGGCAGAAGTTCAAGACAGAAAGATAAGACGCTCATAATAGTAATCTAGCAAATAGACCCTGTAATAGTGGCAATTAAACTTTTTATTTGCATTTTTTTTTATTATAATGATAACAATACTGATTTATAGGCTGCAGTATATTGCGTATATATATATATATATATATATATATATATATATATATATATATATATATATATATATATACAAGTACAATAATAATAATAATAATCATCATCATCATCATCATATAATAATCATCATCATAATAATAATGATGATGATGATGATTATTATGTAGTTCTATTCGGTTATCAAGTAAATAATATTAAAAGTCAAGTTTACTTACTTGAGTGTTTATTCTATTTGTTGTTTATATCAGGGCCGTTAGGTTTAAATATATTTATTCAATTCAATATAATATTTTTAATTCAATTGTTCCATCCATTAATCCAATAGTCAGAAACTTTATTCTGCAATAAAGTGTATTGCAAAACCATTTTCCCCCGAATACTGTTTATAAACCAAATTGTTGTTGTTTATTTGGTATTGCTTAATGATTAAAAAGACAACAACTAAACAACAAGCAATATCACGTGAGAGGAAATGCTATTGTACTCGCCAACCTTTTTGCAACTGGATTGTTCAAAAGCAGAATAATTAGTCTACTTTTTTGAAGGACTACAGAGATCAGAGAATAATTGCTCTTGATAGACTGAAATCAGAAAAAAATATATATATATTTTAAGTTAAACAATTGCCCAGGGCAATTATTTGATTCTCAAAATAGTTGGTGATTAATTTGATTAGATTGGTTGTCAATTGATTGGTTAATTTTGACAACTCTAGTTTACTTGTTTACGATACAACACTAAAATATATGACATTATAGTGTCAAGATGTCATTCTGTCTTTCTGTCTGCCTGCTGTATATTCCAACACAAATAGACGGTTCCTTCAAAACAAAAACTTCAAGCATCCAGGAGACTAAACTCAGTGGTATTACTGCTGAATCTGTCATTGAGATTTAATATAGTACTTGTGAGTGAGATGCTGACACTGTGCTGTGTCCATGAATAGGGGATGATCGCACAATGAGCCCCTACGGAGGTCAGAAAAAAAAATAAAGTTCTGCACCTGTTAATATTTGCATGTCATCAACCTTAAACATACAGAAATAAAGGGCACATTTGATGGATTGCAGGTGAATTTTGAAAACAATGACGTGTGAAATTAGAATGCAGCAGATCGTTTTCTGGAGTACCTTATAGCCATCTGGACTTTACTGTAAAAAATCATTCCATATGTTCTGCAGGTTGCGAACCCATGGATTGGGGTGGCCATGGGGGGCCTTGTTTTTCAGTCATCATATCAGTCAAAGTGTTAGGAGTCCATCAATATACTATATCTATCTGTATATACTAATGGACACAGCACTGTACATGAACTAGGAAACCGACAAAAACATATGGACAAAAGTATTGAGACATATCTTAATCAGTCAATTAATTAATCAGGCTTTTGACTGGCCATTGATTCTCAAAGTGTGGTACTAGCACCCCTAGTAGTACTAGGAGACACTCTCGAGGTACCAGAAAAAATAACAGCACAAGTACAGTTCAGTTGTATTTCAAATTTTAGTACAATTTTGCTATATTTAGGTGCAGTGTTAATGTTCAAACTGTGCAAAATGTTACAGTGACTCATAATATTATTTTTATGAACTCTTAGACCTACAAGGCTACTGTATTTTAACATTGGTCATTATGGTGAAACTTGGAGCGCTCAGTATTTTCCCACTTTTAAGTATTCTGAATACTTAATTTTACCAAGACATTTTGGACAATTCATTTTTTTCCACAGTCCAAAAAGGCATGCTTGGTTGAGTTTGGTGTGGAACAAACTGACAACCTATGACCTTTAAACCCATCAAATAGTTTCGGAATGAACTGGAACATAGAGGCAGTAGGCCTTCTCTCAGACTGACTCCATACTGTCCTCCAGTTTTACTTTCTCTATAGGTTAACTTAACTGCCAGGCATGACTTCCCCATATATTGTATCTACAGATGTTTCAGATAACAGCATACCTGCACAAAGATACAGATGGTGGGGAGTGGGCTAGTTGCTGTGATATGGAGAACCCCTTCACACTCCAAAGTTCAAACAATGAGCCTTTTTATAAAGAATCCTCCGTGCTGATGGAAAGACAAGCAGCAAACATGTATGTGTGTTTGTGTGTACTAGAATTGTGTATGGTTACAAGCCTCACTGCAAACAGGAAACCTTTCAACTTTACAATTTGTCACGACATTCAGGTGTGAACAAGGTTATAATTATGATTAGGATCATTCTGAAGCAACATTCTGGTTGCTTTCTGAGCGCTTATCTGACACTTGCACGAATCCTTTACTTCCAATAATGGTCTCAAAATCGGACACTGCACATCGCTTTTTTTTTTTTTTTTTACTGTCTGTCTGTTGCTGTCACTTTTTGTGCGGCGTGCATGACCATCCAAACATTCCTCCCCGTCTCTCACATGGAACTACCCGCAGACCGCCCTCTTCTTTTTTTACTGCCTTCTCTGTTCCCTTGCCCGACCTCCTTTCTTCACTCACCCGACACCTTCCAGCCAAATAATCCTAATTTGGTACCCACCACCTTTATATGATCTAATTTAATCTTTTAACCCCATTAAACATTGGCATTTCACTACATTGCCTCACTTGACTGAGGTAAATGTACAATCAAGTAATTGTTTAGTTGTTAATTTTACTTTTAATGCACATCTCTTTAGAAATTATCTGAATTACAGACAAGTGTTTTTTAGATGGAATACTGTAATGCTATCCCGAGGAGTTGCTGTATAGTAGGGGTGTGAATTGCCTCGTACCTGACGATTCGATTCGTATCACGATTCACAGGTCACGATTCGATTCGATACCGATTAATCCCGATACGAATTTCTAAGTCGATTGTTGCGATTTTTTTTCATTCAAATTTAGAAAATACTAATCAGTAAGCTTGTAGTGTAAGATTTATATGAAAATGTATTATTTATTTATCTGAAATTTCAGTCTTATAGAGGTTGTAATCTGTTTCATGTTTAAACAGCATTAAAATAAAATATTAAGGCTTAATGTTCCGTTCATATAACATTCTTCCATGCTTAAGGTGTGAATCCTAAAAAAAAAAAAAAAAAAAAAAAAAAAAAAAAAAAATCGATTTTGCCTATTATTGAATCGATTCGAGAATCGCGCGATGTAGTATCGCGATATATCGCCGAATCGATTTTTTTTTAACACCCCTACTGTATAGTGTTAGTCATGCATGGATGTAGTTCAAACTTTCTAAATGATCAACACACACAAGGTTGCTATTGTTTCCTCGTGTGTGCAAAATTAGAAACTAGAAACTGCAGGTCCATTAAAGGAGAAGTCAAGTGAGTCGACCATTTTCCCTATAATAATATTTTTTATGTGTTCCCACTGGCCAACATTCTGGTTAACATTGCATTTGTGGTATATGAATTCAGCAGCAAAATCAGCCAGTTTTCATCCTTCCCAGGGAGCGGCCATTTTGCTACTTGCTGTTGACTGAAAATTACATCACAGTGGCTCAGGGCTCAGGAAACAACCAATCACAGCTCAGCTTGCGAACATCACATGACCAAACTTGTAAGGCAGGGGAGACATGATCATCTTGAAATTTCATAGATTGCTCTTTAGGTGATTATCTAAAATTTTGTCTAAATTGCTTCATTTATTTTTATTTCTTTTAACAAACAATAAGAAACATGGTCAGCCAAAACATGACGTCCTTGGCGTATGGTAATCAACTCTCTACCCTGATAAACTGAGAGGCGACTCCTCCTGCTTAGCTTGGGAGCTTTTTATAATTGCAGACTTTCATGCTTTAATAGTTTATGAAACTTGTTTTGAGGTTTTGGAGATGTGTACGATTTTTGAGGCATGGACGTTAACCTCGAGAAAACTTTGAAACTATTGAGAATGAGACTGTAGATTAACATCAGAACATGCAACTACCTGTTTGGAGAGTAATTGTAAGGAGTGAGATATGCAATTGTGGGGGGGAGTTCAGAGAAAGATTTAGAGCTCCAGATAGGTGCAGATATGCAATTTTGATGTGTTAAATTACTACATTTGTAGTTTGAAAAAGAAAAGGAATGTGCTATCACAGTTTTCTATGTGCATATTTTTTTTCTTTTCAAAATCTCAAGAGGAGCCTGATGGAGACTTTTGAATTGTACAGAGAGATAGATTCAGCTTGAAAACAATTGATTTATCCTAGTGGGGCAATTAACGTAAAAAAGAGCAGCACAGTTATTGATGCAAGTTCTCAATATATTGTAGATACATAACTATCAATTAATATTAGCACCCCTCTTTTTCTGATGATTTTTGTACGTAACTGGTCAAAATCAACAAAATAAATCTGCATTTTCCAAAAACAAGTACATAACTTCCATCGTTAACCACGGTTATTATAGTTTTGAAATTTTCATTTTAGTTTTTATTTCATTTTGAGTTTTGTTTTTTAAATTTAATTAGTTTTAAATAGTTTTTAGGGTGATGCTGTTAGTTTTTATTAGTTTTATTTATTTAAAAATGTTTAGTTTTAGTTTAGTTTTAGTTACAGTATTAGTTTTAGTTTTAAAAATGTATTATTATTATTATTATTATTATCATTATTTGTGCGCAATATTTAAAAAACACCATTGGAGTGATGTCATGTGAAGGTGCTTTTCTATTGGTTGCTGCTAGATGATGTCACTTCTGTGACATACTTTCAAACCTCCTTATTTTGGCGGTTAATGTCAAAATACATCTACCGTACTTAAAATCACATTTAAAATCATCCCCAAAGGCTCACGCATTAAATTAATTACCAAAGACTAAAACGAAGGATATTTTTTGCTACAATTATAGTTTAGTTTTGTAAACATAAAATGTAGTTTCAGCTAGTTTTCGTTTTTTTAAAAAACCATTTTTGTTCTTATTTTATTTTGTGTACGAAATTGCTTTTTGAATTTTAGATTTAGTTTTTTTCGTTAACTAAAATAACCTTGGCTGTAACACATCTGACAAAAAAAAAAAAAAAAAAAAAAAAAAAAAAAAAGTAAGACTTTAACTTTTTATTAACTTGTCTTGTATTTTTCTCCACAGTTCTTAACTGCTGCGAGGGGGACGTCCTTTTCCTATTGGATTCCTCTGGTAGCGTGTCATCCTATGAGCACTCCCGCATGCTTGACTTCCTGTCTGAGCTCCTCCTACCGTTTTCCCTGGGGGAGGATCAGGTGAGGATTGGACTTCTACAGGTGGGCACCCAACCACGCCTTGAGTTTGGCTTTGATACCTTCCGCACTCAAAGTGGCCTGCAGGGGGCGTTGAGGGGCATCAAACCCCTCAGGGGGGACACCAACACCGTTGAGGCACTGAAGATTGCAAAGGATCGTGTGCTGAGACCAGGACCTGGGGACGGGGCCCGCCCGGGGCTGCCTCGGGTGCTGGTGTGGCTGACGGATGGGGTGAAACCGGGTGATGTGATTGGCCCAATGACTGAGCTGAGGGAGGAAGGTGTGGCCGTGCTGGTGGTCTCCACCGGCCATGGTAATTATCAGGTGTTGAGGCAAGTTGTGTCGCCACCTGCTGAGAACCACCTGTACTTTGTGGACATCGATGACATGAGCATCATCTTAGAGGATCTGCGCGATGCCATCATCGGTGAGTTTGACGGATCTGTCTATTTAATAAATGATCATGAAGAAGGAAATTAGTGGTCAAAACAATAGTTTGCACAGCATAGCATGTCATAGCAGTCCTCAGATCCAATTGATTGATTTCACTAACACTAGGGCTGGGCAAACCTCACGATACGATACGTATCACGATGCAGGGGTCACGATACAATACGTATTGCAATACATATGTATTCCAATACTTGATCTTCAAGGCGATACATATCCCGATATTTCACATTCATTTAATTGCATTTTATAATAACAGTCATATGTTTAAAGGATATGTTTATTATGCTGGATGACAAAAATGTTTTTGTTAGTAGCTCTTCTGGTTTACCAGCAAGCAGCATGCCTGTTCTAAATATGTACATACTGCAGAGCAAGGAGCAGTTTTCACAGCACACTGGGAAAATGTATTAATAGGCATGAGCCGATATGAGTAAAAATATCAAAGTATTAAAATTACAGCTCTAAAAAGTGCTTATTTGAAATATTTGGGGAAATAAAAACAGCATTTTTTTTCATGTAACACATTGTATTTCGTTTTTTCAACAAAATATAGGAAAATCGGTACATCAAGACACAAGTGCCATGTTAAGTTTATAAGTAAATAAATGCTGATATTCTTCCTCTGCCTTGATTTTTCTTAGCAAGACACAGTGTCCAATCACTTGTGAGCTATTTTTGCATTAATTGAAGGCAATTAACTTCAAAGACGCTGCTGGTTTTTATTTTTTTAGGTACAATGCAAGCTGCAAAGGCAAACGCTAACTACCTATTTAAAGTTAATGAGCAATATCGATTCTTTTTTTTTTTTTTTTTTTTTTTTAAAGAGCTCAGAATTGTTCATTCGGTAGTCTTACCGATTCAACGTCTTATCATCATTGCTCTTTTTTTTTTTTTTTTGTGTGTGTGTGTGTGTATGTGTGCGTGCGTTTGCGTGTGTGCGTTTGCGTGCGTGCGTGTGCGTGCAAATACGTATAAATTTATACTCATTAATTCACCTAAAACCTTATAAATATCCCATTACCCTTCACCTTAACCAGGTACTTCAGAATCTTGCCAGAGTCGTGAGGTTCAAATTGTCAGGAGACCAGAGAAAAGGTCAGAAAAAATAAAGAGAAAAGAAAGATAAATCAAAGTGAAATCCAGCACCGACCAAACACTTCCTGCCTTCCCAATGGTTACAAAATCAAAGTCTTACACCAACCCCGGAAGCCTCTAAATTCCAACAAATTAGCGAGATCTCAAGAGACCAGAGGAAAAACTAAAGAGAGGAAGGAGGGAAGGATCGATGAGGCAGAGTGAGATCCATAGAAGCCAGTACATCCAATCCATCAAAGTGAAATCCAGCACCAACCAAACCCCTCCTGCGTGGTTACAAAACCAGAGTCATATGCCAACCCCAGAAACCTCAAACTTCCAATAAATTGAGATCTCAAGTGACCAGAGGAGAAACTAAAGAGAGGAAGGAGGGAAGGATAGATAAAGCAAAGTGAGATCCACAGACACCAGCACCCACTGATTCAAGGGGCTGTGGGAGGGACAGGCAAATTCTGTTTGAGTTTCAGTAGATGCTGGTGCGATGGATCTGGCATGCATAAGGACCACCACCAAAGAAAGAAGCCGTCAACCGCGGTCCAGCAAAGCGAGCACCGCCCCCCCGGGGAGTACCCAGGCCGCGGCAGCACCAAGGCCACCCCCAAGCCACCCGAGCGGACACCGGTCGGCGAGCCGACCCAGACGCCCGGAACACCCCCGCCCCAGCCCAGGCCCACACCCCCGAGCCCAAGGCCGCAGAACGAGGCCCGGCGGGCCCCCACAGCGCCCCACCGGTCCCCAACCCCCATCCCCCCACGACCCCCCCGCACCCCACCCAAACCCGCCACGACCCAGGCCCCGCCACCACCGGCACCCAAACCCCCGAACACACCCCGACCCCCAACACCCAACCCCCCACCCACCCATACCCCCCCCCCCCCCCCTTGATTCATCAGCAGGCCTCACTAGTGCAAGGTCATTGGTCGGATGGACATGAACATTTTCCTCCAAACTGCAGTGCCCACTTGGAACTGCCACACTCATATCACAAGTTACATTTCGAGTTGCTGTACTTCACCCAAGTTCCGTGCATGCTGCTGCAGACATGGACACTGGATGGCAATCCTGAGTATGGCTGAGCGCATGTGTAATGAGATAGCACGATCTATTCGGGGCTAAATTAGTTGTTACATCCCACGACGCTGTGACAGACAAGACACATACAGATGCATATATTCTTTCCTATATATAGACTGAAGAAAATGTCCAGTTCTCTGCTGCCAGATTAGGTAGCTCCCATGACACCCGCAGGGACTCCGCAACAATTTTACATTAATACTGCAGCTCAAAGCCATGTTAATCAGCACTGCATGGATGAATACGTCATACTTGTATCTGCACAACAAAGACCAAAATATAAACTCCCATATCCCGATAACAACACCACTATATTATTTTTCTACAGGGCCTGACTAGGTCGACTATATCAAGGTCTTATTGCAGGGGTTATGAATGTATTGAGAAACCCAATCTGGTCTGGACTTTGGTTTCGGTCTCAAGTTGAGACATTTTTAGCACTCTGTCTTGCCCCATCATCTTTCCTAAATGATAGTGTGGTCTGTCATGCTGAGTGATATTTTTTGTATGTGGATTTTTGCATTAGGGGCAAGTACAGAATGAACTGCATAATGAATGGCAATAAATGCATTCATACCTACACATAGTGTGTTAATTAATTTGCATATTATTATTATTGCCATTATTATTATTATTATTTATTTATTTTATTATGATTGTTTGTCGCCGAGTAACAAGTGTCAAAAAAAAAAACATGACCAGAACAAAAACACCAAGTAGCTATGTACATTGCTATGTACTAGTGCTGCACGATATTGGAAAAACATGCGCTATGCGATATACTTGCTTAACATAGCGATATTGATATTATTGCGATGTATAACATGTACCTAAAGAAATTACATTTTTATTACCTAATGAAAGAAGAGAACATTTTTCATGTGGCAAAATAAGCAACTTTGATTTAATCTTAGTTAATTAATTGTAATTATGTCTTGATAATTTTCAACTATTGAATGGCGATGCACATTTTAGTTAGCATATGACTGGTCAAATTCATATAAAAAGCATAAAATTCCATATAAAACTTATTGCATGCCTTTGCGATATGCATATTGCAAGGGCCAATATCGCGATATGGATATTTTTTCGATATATTGTGCAGCCCAACTGTGTACATTTGTATTTTATAAATGTTTTACAATTAAACACTGTAGTGTAGTACATTAATGTTGAAAAAGTATAAAACTTTAATTTTGGTATGTAGGCTACTTCAGTTTTTTTTTTTTTTACACTTTAACTTAATTCCATATTTTTTCATTGCGTTTTTCACAGAGATAATCCGCGCCGAGCGTATCACTGTCCGTGACGTGTCCGCCAGTGCAGCCACGCTCCAGTGGCGACCCGTTCTTTCTGGTTTGACGGGCTACTACGAGATCCGCTTCGGTCCACTTCCATCTGGCGGAACAGGAAGTGGAGGAAGCGGGCCTGGGACCAGTCCGAGCACTGGTGGTAGTCAGTACCAGAGACTGGTCCAGTCATCGGACTCCAGCACTGTCAGGCTAACAGGCCTGAAGTCTGAGACAACCTACACTGCCACTTTGACACCAGAGTCCAATGAACAAGCTTTTAACACTCTGTCGGTCACCTTCACAACACAATCAGGTTGGAAATTAAACCCTGTCAACTTTGAGGCATGACCTCTTGCTGTAAACATTATCTTGATTGATGGTTATCTTTTCTTTGATCTCGCTGTCCCACCAGAGGTACAGAGTCCAGCTACGGTCACGGTCTCAGAGTCGGGGCCGACCAGTGTTCGAGTGAGCTGGGGTCCTCTCCAGCCGGAGGCCGTCACAAGTTATTACATAGAATACTCTGCCCTGCCCACTGGAAAGCTGCATGCTGTCACTGTGGATAAACGGCAAAACTCCACGCTCCTCAAGAACCTCCAACCAGGTAGCACATACTTGGTCACTGTCAGCGCCCGGCATTCATCGGGCAAGGAGAAGGCAATGTCGGTCAAAGTCTGCACGCAGGAAGGTGAGCTATATGAACAACTCAACACTATCAAACGCACTGACCTACATTTACAACTTAAGTTCTTTGAAATTGTATTAAATAGTTCCCCAAAATTCTATTCTATTAATCTTGTAGAATTTTTCTTGGCTCCCCTGGTTCCAGTACGTGTATATGGACATTACAAGGAAAAAGTATAATTTTTTATCCAGATTATGATGTACTGTTATATCCCAATATAGTAGTTTTCCTTTAAAATTACATGACATTATTGGTAATTTTCTTTTATCCTTTAACCATTTTTAAAAGAAAAATACATTGCTGCCACCTTTCGAAACCTCACAATTTGGCAAATTATACATTTTTCCAAAAATCTGGCCAGTTCACACATGTGGGTGTCATTTTTACGAATTAACTGATTAGCTCCCAAAAACGTATAAATACGTAATATTTTAAATGTTTTAAGTGTCCCAAAGACGTATTTATACGTTTTTTGTTGGGTTTTTTTTTATGCCAGAGCATAGAGAAGGCTTTTATGCAGTCTCTCTACTGCAGAAAATGGTTGAGTGGCAGCAGAGTATAAGAGATCAACCAGGCCATGTTAAAACTCCCACAGTTTTCCCACCATTCTTGTAATGACTCAGCTGAGTCAATAAAGAATAGAGCCCAAAACTGCAGGCTCGGAGGAGGAAAACTTCCTCGATTTATTCTTTTGGAAAAACCGAAAGCACAAAGCTTGCGCGCAGGCAAGACAACGAAATCTTCAGCGGTGCTCCTGCACACAGGCGAGGGACACGGCAGTAACAAAAGACACTTGCAAAAGGCAAGGAAGAATTGGGAAACACAAAACTCCCGCAAAAGGCAGGGAACACGAATGTAACATAAAGCGCTTGCAACTGCAAGGAAAACTAACATAACCAAAATCGCTTGCAAACGGCAAGGAGAACTAACGTAACAAAAAAACACTTGCTAACAGCAAGGACTAGAAAAATATAAATCACTTGCACCCGGCAAGGACGACACGAAATGTACACGGAATCAATCAACACGAGTCTAACAACAAAAGGCGACGCGGAAATACACACGTGAATACAAGTAAACTAAAGACGACGGCAGATTCAAAAAACTTTACCAACAGGGAAACGCGGAGAACACTTGGACACGAAGATGCGCAAATAATAATCCGACGACGTGCTGTGTTCCTCGGAGTCCTTTTAAAGCCTTGATTGTCAATGCGCTGCAGGTGCGGAGCTGGGGAACGCCCCCCTCGTTGCAGGCACTGGAACACACACACATACACAAGCACAACAGGCTGAGAACCGAACCATGACAATTCTAAGCAGAATTGTGAAAAACGATGAAACTTAGCCATGTTCTATTGCTAATTGCTGCACAGTGGAAACGGATAGGAATATACTTTTTTCCCCTGATAATAGGAGAGACTCTAATATCTCTTTTGGTATGTTCCATATTTTTATAGCAATAGAACATAATATTTCGCGGGCCTTGAAAAATCAGTCAAAATCCAGGAAAACACTTAAGTTAAAATGGTTGGGAATGAATGAGTTAATGACTAATATAAAGTGTTGAAAGCGACTTGCTCTCTCGGCAGCGACGAGGAAACTAATGATACATTGACTACAGGAGGAAATAATCCTACTAATGCAAGCATCTCTTCATGTGTTTTGGTAGTGATTAATGTGTGTACTGCTCTTTGTCCATAAACAAACCAAAAAATCTGTGATCTGCCTTTAGACAGTATTAAAGACTTTATCATATCTACAATGCAGATAGTCTTATACATCATTATATCACACACCTCTGTGCAGTGCAATAGTTTTGGTATTAAAATATGGATTGTATAAGTAAGGTAAACTCCTAATGAAGAATGCACAGCCTGCCATGGTTACCTATTTTTTCCCTGTGCATCTTTTAAATTGTTAGGCAGTTTGTACTAGTGTTGTTCCGATACCGTTTTTTGGCTCCCGATACCGATACCCAGCTTTGCAGTATCGGCCGATACCGATACATTCCGATACTTAAGTTTTTTTTTTTCCTCAACATGAAAAAGCTGTCCTACCATTGGTTCAGAGCATTCAAGGGCCAATAGGATATCTTAGATCGGCATGCAGTGAACATGTCATATATCAGTGAATGTTGTGCACAAGCAAGACACAAGATGCTGCATCCAAAATCCTATATTAGCGTTGGAATTAATGGTATCAGCATGTTACTTGTGAGTAGTCACCGATACCGATACCACTGTTTTTATGCAGTATCGGCACCTCTGCCGATACCAGTATCGGTATCGGAACAACACAAGTTTGTACCATGCTTGGGCATGCTGAAAAGAGAGTCTGGTTCGCTTGACTACTGTGAGTGTTCCCATCTGTGCTGATGGGCAGTACACTTCCTTTTCATGGGCGCACAACTAGGGCGTGTTGTATAATCATTACTTTCATTTAACCCAGTAATTTATGAAAACTGCCACCTTGCACAATAGAAATGAGCAAAATAACTCTAAAGTACTACCTAAAGTCCGGAAAGTGGCAGTTGACATGCAAATATGCAGCTAAGTGGACCGTAGCTCAGTTTTTGTTTTTTTCCTCATCTATAAAATCTGAATTCTATTTGAGGGGAGGCATTTGTTTGTTTAACTGGACAACACAGTCGACAATTAGAACGGCGGCCCCTCATTTAGGATAATAATATTCATGTATCCTTTCTAAATAAGCTTCGGCTTCTACCCGTCAGCCCTTCTTTCGGATGTCAATGTTGCAAATGATGTGATGTGATTGATGTAAGCTGTAATGTGTCCGAAAGGAAAAAAAGAAAAAAAATGAATAAACTAAATTCTGATATTTTTTTCAGTGACTCCAGCACTGGCTGACCTGCAGTTGACTACAGTGGACAGCCACTCTGTACAAGTGGACTGGAAAGGCAGCTTTGATGGTTTGAAGGGCTACTGGCTCACCTGGGAGGGACGACAAAGAGTGGACCAGCGTTCTTCTTTCTACTTGCCACCCAACTCGCTGTCGACTCGACTCACCAACCTCCCTCCTTCTGCAAGGGTGTGCGTGTCACCCATTTATCAGACTGCACGGGGAGAGGGACTGTGTTGCACTACAAAATTTGCCTCAGGTGAGCAACATGCTGTGTACATTTGGTGGTTTCAACCCAATCAATAAGGAATATATAAATAGGTCATGTTTTGACAAGGCAGCCAAATGAGCTAATTGCGAAACTGAAGCAGGTCATGAAACAAGCTGTTACTAGACTAATCAAGTAATTCTGCACCAAAGTTTGTCAATAAATACATTATATATATATATATATATATATATATATATATATATATATATATATATATATATATATATATATATATATATATATATATATATATATATATTATATTTATATTTTCTACATTTTGATTTATTGAAAAAAAATATATAGCAGCATCCTTTAGATCTGGTGCTGCACTATGCCCTTATGCAAACATTCTTTTTTTTAATTAAATTGTATTATTATATTGGCTCATTGTGTCGTTCTCCTTCTACCCTTCTAGATGCATCAACGTACGGCTACCGATCATAGCACTAACAGCCACTGCACCTAACCAAACATGGAGGCTCACGGCAAGAAGAAAAATGTTGACTCTTCATCCATAATTCTTTCCCTTGATTCTCCTGCTCTCTGGATATCATCCAAGAATGATGTGTAGCTTGGCGTACTGAGCACTCATGTGGAAACCATAGACACTAAGGAGTGGTCTGGTACAATGTTGAGCATGTTGTCTGCCAAAATTTGGAACACAAAGGAACTATTTGTTTTGATATTTTTATTAACTTGCCCAGTTTAAATATTTAGACTCTGTTTAACATGATACTTTATTATTGAAGTGTTAATGCTGCCCTTATCATCTTAAATATTAGGAGTATATCTCCATTCAAAGATACACGTTTATTTCATATCATTCTTAATTGTGTGCATAGCTCTTCTATTTGAGGCCCATTGCAGTCTGTTAAAATGTGTTTTAAATAAATAAATAAATAAATAAATGTATTTCTTTAAACGTCATCCTGGGAATACATATAGGGTGCCTTGATTTGTCTTGTTTTTGAGAATGTTTTGCACCATCTCATGCCCGAAACAGTTGTTTTTATTTTATTGTTATATCTTTATACACCACAAGACAAAAGTTAACAATTGGTATATGACAATATTGAACCCTCTAATAACCCTTCAGTTTAAGAGTTGTATTTGTGATCAAACAAATACCCTACAAATGCTTGAAAAAATATTGAGATTCTATTATTCATATTTATTCATCCCAGGTAAATTGGATTATAAGAGGTATTTTTTAATAGAGTATCAGTAAGGCGTTGTTTTTTTTGTTTTTGTTTTCTTTTTAAGGCTGTTACTGAGTTATTCTCTGCTGCCCTCTACTGTCAGCATCCATGCCAGCTTATACTTTCAATATAAAAAGCTTGATTTCCTCAAATAAAAAAAAAGTTTCCTTTTTTTTTGTCTGTTGTTGCTCTATTTTGTAACATCAGCCTGCAATAATTTGGGTTTTTTTCTTCTTCATTTACCCAGCTGCATTAATTTATCCTTTGTCTTTTTATTTCACAATGGACATGTAATAGCAGATTGTTACAATTTCCCCCCCCATAAGTCTGTTAAAGTAACTGCATTAATTCAACGTTTTAAAGTACAGTAATGTGTGTGGATTGCTCTGGGCGTAACTAGAGACTAGTTTGATATTAAATGAAAAAAACATCGGTAGTTTGATTAAAAATAATTTTTGTTTCATCTCACGTTAAGCGTTGAGTTTTACTATGCATCAAAATTTTGCAATAAAAGGGCTGCGCAGTTGTTATCTTCCACTCAATTTTCTCTGGTTTTCTCAGAAAGATGAGTAAGTGGTTGTGTTGAGTGTTTGCATAATGCAGGGGTGGACAAAATGTTGTACTCAGGGGCCTCATTTGATTTTAGACAAATGGATCAGTTCATTTGTTTAAAAAAACAACAACACTTACGTAGGCCTACATACATTTCAATAATAAAATAATTCATGGTACTTTGGTGCTATTATTTACAATTGATTAATTAAAAATCAGTGTATATAACACGACTTTGCTGTTTGTTATTTTGTTATTTATATTAAATCAATTATGAACAAATAATTTAATAAGCTAGATGAAAATGTGTCCATATATTTTAATTAACCAATATTAGGTGGAAAAGGGCTAAATCAAATATGGTTAATCGATGGAGTAGTGAAAATAAATGACTAAATCAATGCAGCAAATAGATTCAGGGCTCTTGATTATGTACACTAAACGCTCAAAAGCAGATGACTGTGGTGTCATCTGCGTACTTATAGAGTTTGACAGCTGGGTGCATTGAAGTGCAATCATTCGTGTTGTAGGAGAAGAGTGGCGGAGAGAAGACGCATCCTTCGAGAGCTCTGGTGCTGGTGGCTTTCTCGATGATAGTGCCACACCTGTTGTGTCCTGCCTGTCAGGAAATAATATGTGCATAATAACACAGCAAAACCATAAAATATTTAACTACATCATATTCACCAGTGATAGTGATTATTAAATTGTTTCATGTGTGGAGATCTCAGATGTTTTACTAGTTGAATTAACTTGCGCTGAACAATCAGAGGATGAAAAAATATGCTGGTGTCACTGTCTCTGAGGGTACTGGGCAGGTTAAATTTACATCTCAACATAAAGACTGACATCAGATTGGGGGGGAAAAAATGCTGAATCCACATAGGCCTACATGTGTTGTTCACTCATAATACTAGTACAACTCTTCCTACTATTTCTCTTATGGAACTTTTAGGAAATTTGAAAGTGGTGGTATTATCTCACTCAAGAATTCTTGAGACTAAAGTTTAACGATATTGAGGAAAATTGCGTTGGTTTTGTGATAAGGGGAATTAAAGCCTTGAATTTTTATTTTATTTTTATTCATTTTATTTATTTATTTTTGCAATTGGGTACAGGTCTTTGGGTTGGATATGCAGGGCTGTCTCATGTCACGTTTGACAGTGGAGTCCAATTAAGCTTGCCGTTTCCGGAGAAAATATAAGAATTTTTAGCTTTGTTAGCAATGTGTTGTTATTAGGGGAATTCTTTATTCACAATCACAAATGTAGCTATTTTCAAGACAAAATCATGTCTGAATTAATGGGTGAATGAGTTTCTTCTATGGTATACTGCAGGTCTTTGAAATGTGTGAATAAGAAAGCCCTTCAACAACTTTCTAGGTATTTTCCGGCAATCTGGATGCCCTGTGGCACCATGCATTTTTCCACGACTCGACCCTATTTATTTATTTATTTATTTATTTATTTATTTATTTATTTATTTACTTGGGTAAAATACTCTAACGGCGTTTTGGGTACTTTTTCCTTGTTATGTGTGGACTTCTAAAATCGTTTAAGATGTTAAAAGTCGCTATGTGTGTGCTGCGGACGTAATGAACCTGTCGTAAATTGAGGACCATGCATACTTTGAGGTGGAAGTTTGCTGCTGTTTATCTAGCAACCAGTTGGAGGCGTCAGTATCACATCCTGTTTCCCGTGTTAAGCTGCCGCTGTACTATTCAAGCCTTGACATTGCGAAGATGGAGGCTGTTGGTGTCTAAACCCAGCCAATAACCTGCAGCACGAACTGCGCATTTCTGAGATCTGTTATGATATCCCCATTTGGTCCAGGTAAGGAGAAAACATTCGTTGCGTATGAGTGAAACAGAAGCATTTCGGCCCCGTTTCATTAGTGAGCATTAATGACAAGGCTAATGTCAACCATAGCGCTAACTCGAAGAAGCTAGGTTGCAAGTCGAATAAACTACAGCGTTGCTTTGGATAACTGTTATGTTAGCTCGTGGATTCGGTCGACTACATCTGGTTTCGTTTGGACCGTACCGCAGATGCCAAGCAGCGGCCATGCAAGCGAGCTAATCACATATGTTGTGATGTTCTTGCTAGCTAGCATTAGAAGGCTAATGGTACCGTTTCCTGGTTGAGATTCTGACCCGAAGCTTAGCATTCACTGATAATTACGGCCCATTCACTGCCGCGTTCGACTATATAAGAAACAAATCAACAATTATTTGTATATGTGTGGCGTATGAAACATGCTTTACACGCACCAGTTTACTGTCAAACGAAATGGCATACATATCAATTAGCATACAGTATTTACATTCTGTCATGCATTTTCTTGCGCACAATGTTAACCCATGAAGAAATGGCACTTTCTTCAACTGTTTTCTCACTCGTAGCTGAATTGGTTTAACTTGGTATTGAACGGAAACACTTTCTGATGGAGCTTAGTCATTGTGAACCACCATACACTGACTGATGACTTCCCAGGTATACTGTATGACTGATTAACAGAGATGGCTACTGTATTGCCATTGAAGACACAATAAACATTGGGACTGATCCCTGTCGGCGTAATCAATGCCCTCCGACCACAAATGCTTATCATTTTCGATATAGTTAGTTAAAGCTCAATATAGCCTATGTTGTTGATGATTTGTTGTTTCTTTACATTTAATTAATTTGAATAGTTAGGGCTTTGGATTGTATTTGCAGTACTGACAAGTTAATTCATTAAAATTATCTACTTACTTTCAACAAGAAACTCATACGCTCTCTCAAATGGAGAATCAAACCTGATTGAGTTGTTCCATTTTAATATATACTTCAAAATTATTCTGTGCTGCACAATATATTGAAAAAAAAATCACAATATCGCGATATTGGCCCATGCAATATGCAATAGGTTTCCTATGTCACTTTTCACTATGAAACATCATGGTGAAAGTCACCCTCTTTTTCACTGTTTTGGTCAATCTCCCCCACCTACTCGTGCTCGTTTAAAAAAACAAACAAAAAAAAAAACACTGGGAAAAGAAACCCTTTGTATTTGCTTAATTACAGTTTCACATTTAAATCATGTACTTTTTCTAAAGTGACACATGCCCAAAACATTTTGCAGTATAAAGTATGAGCCATGAGAGCCATTTTATCGCCTGGCCATTTAGCCTCGGCAGGGCCACCCAAAGAGAAAAAAATACTTTTTTTTTTTCTTCTTTTAAATGAGTTGGTGTCAAGACGTTTCAGCGTGCAGGGCCAAGGAGGGCAGCAGATACACATTTGGAGCCCGTTAACCCTTTGAGAGTTTGACAGCAAGGGAAAAAAAAAATGTAAATACTTGCATACTTACATTATTAGTGCCGTAAAGTATTCTTTCCTTGCTCTGTCGAACACTCAAATGGTCTTCGGCGGCCAGCGGCTGACCTTTCCACCTACGCAAGCCATCCTGTACATTAAGCTTGTTTTAGGTACCTTGGGTAATTACGAATTCACCAGTGAGCGTGTCCACTGTCTACTAATCTAAAATCCTGAATCCGATGCCGTGTTATGGCAAACCCTTTTTTTCTACCCCACAAATCAATCAAATAGAAAAACTGTATGTACAGCAGAAACCCAACATGCCTTCGGGTGATGACATATTCTTAGGCAGTAAGAGGTGGAAAAGCTTCAATGCCTTCACGTTGCTTGTAACGACTTGTTGGCAGCATGTATTGCAGATTACTGTTTGCTGGTCACTGTCTGACTTTTTAGAAACAAACAAAAACCAAACCATGGAATTACAGTTCCCTCTCTTTGGCACCAACTTCTGTTTTCAAATATATCTGCAATGTTGTTTACATCCATGCTCCTCTAGCAGTGCCATAAACAAGTATTTGAACATCATTTAAAAATGCTATTGCAAGGTAGCATTACTTGTAGTAGCTGCAGCTACACTGACCTTTAATTATCGTTCATATACATGTGTGTGAACCTTTAACATGTGTGTTTGCAGGTGTGGGCATGAGGTGCGAGTAAAAGTGCAGCAGACGTCGGCACCATGTACTCAGAGTGGCGCTCGCTGCAGCTGGTGGTGCAAAGCGACCAGGGCCATCTCAGTGTTCTGCACTCCTATCCTACCAATGTGGGCACCGAGGTGGCCAACGCTGTGGTCAAGCCGCTCTGCACAGCTGTCAGCCCCGTAGCCACGGAGAACATCCTTAAGACAGACAAGGAGGTGAGAGAAGCATTTTCATGTGCGTTGCATTGGTTAGGAATACCAAGGGAAGTCTGCCTTCAGGATGCCAAAAAAAAAACTATTCATTTAACAGTTAGCCCTGTTAACTGCTTTGGTTTAATTAAACGGCCTTTGGAAAAAAGTCAGATGGCTCTTACTAGCCTAGGAAGACTCAATTCAGCTGCCACGTCACCGCACGCTGCTATAAACAGCTTCAAAACTCAACTCAACTCAACTCAAGCTTTTAAAGCTGTGAGGGCGTCAGCCGAAAAAGCTTAATGTCGGACCCAGTACGACCTATTTATTTATTTATTATTATTTATTATTTACAGCATTTGGTACAGCTGTGGTTGTTGTGCTCTATAAATAGAGCTGAGTTGATTTTTGTTGGTATATACTAGGGGTGTGACGATATCTTGATGCGGCGATACATCGTGATATTTTCTCTCACGATGGGTTATCGATATGCCTATGCCAAGTATCGATACAGCTGCTGTAACGGCTCCATTGTTCCTTATTGCGCAATTACTTGGCGGGCCGCTAGAGGGAGCACCTCATAAGAGTGGCGGAGAAATGGGCGGCAGTCTTCAGCCGAAGAAGACCCAAGTAAACAAAAGGCCGGCTGCATACAAGTCAGATGCGGATATATTGATCGTGTGGAATGGATACATTTCGGATTTTATCAAATGGAATAGAGAAGAGATGGACTTGGGTGGATGCAAGAACTGTCTCACAATAGCTACACTGGAAACATGACGAATATGGCAGCCACTTAGAGCGGCATCATTCAGGGCTAGACTTGCTAAAGGTAAGAGCTAATTCTCTCTCTGTCTGCTAATTTAATTCTCCAAGGGCAAAGTTGATCACGCACAGCATCTCTGTGTATATTTGCAATCGATTTCCACCCGTATAGCGTAGTTGTGAATGATGGTTTTCGCTACGTGATTTCGTTAGGCGTCAGGGGCACGAGAGAGATGTCTTGCTGGGTGAGTTTAAGCGGGGGCAATACGACACGAAAAACACACACACAACGGCGTGATAGTTACAAAATGAAATGGAGCTCAGCTAAAGCTCCCGAATGTCGGGACACTCTCCCGAACTTCCAAACTACACTAGTGCAACAAGAAATGAGTAATGGCAAACTAACACACGAGAGCGGAGGCTCGCTAACAAAACGAAGGGAGAAAGGAACACGTACAAATAGCCAGACCACGACTGAAGACAACCAGGTAAAATAACCGGTCATTTCACTGAGAAAAAGAATTCCAACTTTGGAAGAGGGGATCAGGGCTAAACTAATGCATTTCAGTCGTCACAACGAGTAGGTCTTAACAGCGCAGTAAGAGCTAGCGCATTTAGCGGCAGCGGCAGCTGTCGTGGCTTCAGTGACGTCACTTCTGCCTATGCCGCGGCACCAGCGACTTCACTTCCGCGTATTGCCGCGGCATCACGTACGTCACTTCCGCTTATGTCGCGGCATCGGTGGCTGCCGTTGCCTTTCCTCTTTCCCTCGGGACATGTCGCGACTCCATTCGACTTGGTGCCGCTGCCATTACTCATTGTATGCATTTATAAATGGATTACGAGGCTTTTTGTGTGTGTTTGTTTTGTTTAGTCACTTTGCTAAACACTTCACTTCCTTATTTTCGATGTTTTGTTTTTTTTAATTATTCTTATTTATTTAAGTGCTCTGGAAATTAAGTTGAATTACGGTATTGCACTCCATCATGAGCAATCACTTCCGTGGACCGGTCCATATTTGGAACGGTGCCAGGGAGATGCCAATCCGCCATTGTGACACGGCTCAATATACTGAGCTGCATATAATACTGGATAGTCGATAAACCGTTCACGCCGGCGCAAGCCGTTGAAGCCACAGAGCTGTCAGCTATCCAGTATTACATACAGATCAGTGGCCCAGCGGACGAGCCGCAGCCGCCATTGTGGCATCTGGTGGCCACAATGGCTGACAGGAATAGGACCATATTTGGATGTCAAAGTGTTTTTTTGTTTTTTTTAAATCAATCTTTATTGTACAAATGTTTTAAACGTACACATCTATATGAAAAACAAATATATGTGTCTGTCTGTCTGTCTGTCTGTCTATCTGTCTATACATGTGCGATACGTGACGAAAAAGGTTAATGCTGTTGAAATATAGATAGATAGATCATGGGTTCTCTCTCTCTCTCTAGTGTGCATAATGTGACCAATGATGTCCTGCTTGAGTATTTGTAATTGCAGAGTTCAATAAATTGTTTGAAAACGTATCTCATTCATATCGTACATATTTGTTTATAAATGTGTCATTGCATGTCATTCCTGTGTAAGTCACAAGATGTCGCTGTTGCATTTGACATGTTGCCTTCGCTCAACAGAGTGCATTACTTGTCTCATCTTGGCTGTACTGCATTGTATTCTGTGTTCAATAATAATAAACCACCTAACACAAAAAAAAACAACAAAAAAAAAATTCGTGGACCGGTCCATATTTGGAACGGTGCCAGGGAGATGCCACAATGGCGGACGAGCCGCAGCCGCCATTGTGGTATCCAAATATGGTCCTATTTCTGTCGGCCATTGTGGCATCTGGAGATGCCACAATGGCCGACAGGAATAGGACCATATTTGGATGCCAACGTGTTGTTGTTTTTTTAACCAATCTTTATTGTACAAATGTTTCAAAATACACATCTATATGAAAAATAAATATATACATGTGCGATACGTTACGAAAAATGTTAACGCTGTAGAAATATATAGACAGACAGATAGATAGATAGTAGGGGTGTGAATTGCCTAGTACCTGACGATTCGATTCGTATCACTATTCACAGGTCACGATTCGATTCGATACCGATTAATCCCGATACGAATTTATAAGTCGATTGTTGCGATTTTTTTCCATTCAAATTTAGAAAATACTAATCAGTAAGCTTGTAGAGTGTAAGATTTATATGAAAATGTATTATTTATTTATCTGAAATTTCAGTCTTATAGAGGTTGTAATCTGTTTCATGTTTGAACAGCATTAAAATAAAATATTAAGGCTTAATGTTCCGTTCATATAACATTCTTCCATGCTCAAGGTGTGAATCCTAACCCGAAGTCAGACGTTTTGTTGAATATTTTTCCATTAAAAATGGAAGTTTAAAAATCGATTCACACACACACACACAAAAAAAAAAAAAAAAAAAAAGAGGCAATGATGATAAGACGTTGAATCGGTAAGACTACCGAATAAACAATTCTGAGCTCTTAAAAAAAAAAAAAAAAAAAAAAAAAAAAAAAACGATTTTTTTTTTTATTGAATCGATTCGAGAATCGCGCGATGTAGTATCGCGATATATCGCCGAATCGATTTTTTAAACACCCCTAATAGATAGATAGATAGATGGCCGACAGGAATAGGACCATATTTGGATTCCACAATGGCGGCTGCGGCTCGTCCGCCATTGTGGCATCTCCCTGGCACCGTTCCAAATATGGACCGGTCCACGAATTTTTTGTTTTGTTTTTTTTTTTTTGTGTTAGGTGGTTTATTATTATTGAACACAGAATACAATGCAGTACAGCCAAGATGAGACAAGTAATGCACTCTGTTGAGCGAAGGCAACATGTCAAATGCAACAGCGACATCTTGTGACTTACACAGAAATGACATGCAATGACACATTTATTAACAAATATGTACGATATGAATGAGATACGTTTTCAAACAATTTATTGAACTCTGAAATTACAAATACTCAAGCAGGACATCATTGGTCACATTGTGCACACAAGAGAGAGAGAGAGAGAGAACCCATGATCTATCTATCTATCTATCTATCTATCTATCTATCTATCTATCTAATATATTTCAACATCATTAACCTTTTTCGTCACGTATCGCACATGTATATATTTGTTTTTCATATAGATGTGTATGTTTAAAACATTTGTACAATAAAGATTGATTTAAAAAACAAACAAAAAAACACTTTGACATCCAAATATGGTCCTATTCCTGTCAGCCATTGTGGCATCTGGTGATGCCACAATGGCGGCTGCGGCTCGTCCGCTGGGCCACTGATCTGTATGTAATACTGGATAGCTGACAGCTCTGTGGCTTCAACGGCTTGCGCCGGCGTGAACGGTTTATCGGCTATCCAGTATTATATGCAGCTCAGTATATTGAGCCGTGTCACAATGGCGGATTGGCATCTCCCTGGCACCGTTCCAAAAATGGACCGGTCCACGGAAGTGATTGCTAATGATGGAGTGCAATACCTTAATTCAACTTAATTTCCAGAGCACTTAAATAACATTTAAATAAATAATAATAATTAAAGGCGGCACGGTAGTCGAGTGGTTAGCACGTCCGCTTCCCAGTTCTGAGGTCTCCGGTTCGAGTCCAGGCTCGGACCTTCCTGGGTGGAGTTTGCATGTTCTCCCCGTGCCCGCGTGGGTCTTCTCCGGGTACTCCGGTCTCCTCCCACATTCCAAAGACATGCATGGCAGGTTAATTGGGCGCTCCGAATTGTCCCTAGGTGTGCGTGTGAGTGTGGATGGTTGTTCGTCTCTGTGTGCCCTGCGATTGGTTGGCAACCAGTCCAGGGTGTCCCCCGCCTACTGCCCAGAGCCAGCTGAGATAGGCGCCAGCAGCCCCCGCGACCCTTGTGAGGAATAAGCGGTCAAGAAAATGGATGGATGGATAATAATTAAAAAACAAAAAACAAAAAAAAACATCGAAAATAAGGAAGTGAATTGTTTAGCAAAGTGGCTAAACAAAACAAACACACACAAAAAGCCTCGTAATCCATTTATAAATGCATACAATGAGTAATGGCAGCGGCACCAAGTCGAATGGAGTCGCGACATGTCCGCGAGAGAAAGAGGAAAGGCAACGGCAGCACCGACGCCGCGACATAAGCGGAAGTGACGTTCGTGATGCCGCGCTGGTGCCGCGGCATAAGCGGAAGTGACGTCACCGAAGCCACGACCACTGCCGCTGCCGCTAAATGCGCTAACCCTTTCTCTAACAGCGAGTCAACAACGGATGGACATCTTTTTTTTTTTTTTAACCATTTCCACGCATTCCATCAGTGATTGGGACCTCAAATCATACGTGCTGCTCTTTTACTTTTCTTTTTCTTTTTTTCTTTTAAAGAAAAGCATGAGCTTACTTTTACTTGTGTAAGACATTTATCTGTCCAGCGAGTGACCCAGTTTTGCATAAGTTTCTATGAAAAATGTGTATTATATCGTCAGTGTTAGTTTTAAAACATCTTTCTACTTTTTGAAGCACACAATTTCTGAGCAATGTTAATATTGATTTAATATCTAAAATTTCATTTAAATTTAATTCAAAATTTATAAAATGAAACAATTGACTATGTAACTGACTGGCATGTTGTATGACAGTAGTGTTTAAGAAAGACACAAATTTGTTCACAGAAAGTTCTCTGTTGAGAAGACATTTGTATTTGTTTAAAAAAAAAATGCACTAAATTACTCACTCTGAAGAAGACACCAGTTTTGTTTTGTTTTCTGTGATGGTATGAAAATAAACTATTTTGTCATTGAAAAAACATCAGTTTATGTCTTGAGTAGATTTATCGTGATTATCGTGGACTTATATCCTGACCAATATATCGATAATCGCAGTATCGTCATATCGCGAGATAATCGTTATCGTGAGCCTCGTATCGCGTATCGTATCGTGAGGTACCCAGAGGTTCCCACCCCTAGTATATACCCCCCCCCCCCCCCCCACACACACACACACACACAAGAAAACGCTTTATAAAATGCCGGTGGAAACCCTGACATTGAATAATCCTATTCCACTTGGCCTGGAGGTGTGAGGGCAACTTCTGTTATGACAGGAGAGCATTGCGGCAAAGCTGCAGTAATATAATCATCATCTTTCACAGAGTAGAAAATTTTATGTCTGGTGTTGTGCCATTTGTGTTTGAATATTTGTTAAAGTTTTGTAGTGCAGCATTGATTCTATACATTAGCCTGTCTGTGGAGTTTGGCATGAATAATTATGTGTTAGCATTTAGATAGCAGATACTGAACTAAGATTATTGCTAAGAATGTTTAAATTAATTAAAATTTCCACAAAATAGTAATTTAATTATTTCTTGAACTGCACCTGTACCACCGTTTTTTAATGAAATATTTTTGTGTGGCTACTCTCTCAACTAAACTTGCCCATAGAACATTTAATTTAGCTTTACCCTCAGTTTGGGCACCATTTTCTATGTGCTTTATGTTTTCGACTTTTATTAATGAAACTGGTTTGACTCCCAAGGTGAAATGGACCATGGAGGTCCTGTGTTATGGCCTCACCCTCCCCCTCGAGGGTGACACTGTCAAGCTGTGCGTGGATGTGTACACAGACTGGATGATGGCTCTTGTGTCACCCAGAGACTCGATGCCTCAGCCTGTGGTCAAAGAACCCAATATGTATGTGCAGACCATCCTGAAACATCTCCACAATGTCTTTGTACCAAGGTGGGTCCCGAATATGTGTCTTGAGCGTTTTTGCGTTGGTTGTTGTTTGTATTCAGTTTGTTTTGGTTTTTATGACTTTATGCCATGAAATGTAAAGACAAGTTAACCACTGTATAACGAAACAAATACAACATTATTTTATTTCTTATTTTTTGCATTATGCCTTATAATAAACAGGAAAGCTGAAAAATAGACAGGAAACAGGAGAGGTGGGAATGACGGACATCTTGGCATTACATAGACCATGGGACATAATGTTGTAGTAAACTTGAAAGTGTTTGCTGAATAGTACTGCCATCTAATGACATGTATAGGTATTGCTGGAAATGTACACAATGGGGCCTATTCACTAAAGGTTTGCGTCGCCTTTGCACCGCGCTAACTGGCAAAAATGGAGCAATTAAGGAACACCTAATTCACTAAACACGCGCAGATGGGGAAATCCATCACTAAGTGCTCTGCCGAACAGATTGCGTCATGGTGCGCCGGTGTTATTTGCACATATATAAATGAGGTAATTTGCATACATTTGACGCAAAATTTGCCCACCCCAATGCAAATGAGACTCATTGACATGCAGTGTCTAATTCACTAACGCCAGCGCAAATAGCAACACCGCGTTTGCGTGACGCAAATAACGTTTTTGGAAAGCATGTATTAACCTGATGCACCTCGATCTCCGGCAGTGCATGCCATTTGCAGCACAACATGTGCGGCTGATCAAGCAGAGGAAAGAGAAAGAGAAAGCGAAAGAGAGAGAGAGTGGGAAATATTTCCGTGTTAGTTTAGGACAACATAACGTAACCCGGGCTGATGGGCAATGACAGGGAGACATTTTACGATCATTCTTATGTGCCAGATGCATACTGTACACCCACGCCAACCTCTGAAAATATATTTTTAAAATACGATCGCAACAATAATTTGTACTTTATGAATGAATGACGTCGTTGTCGTCCTCTCTGCTCTGTACAGCTTAATGTAAACGCTTCCTCTCGGTCCAACCTCGCTTTCTGATAATGTTAGCTTTCTCGCAACTGTTACTATAATAACCATGTTGTTGGCGCAAATACATTGCCATGTGTGGTACATCAGGTGCAAATTTGATCCAAGCTGTCAGTTTTGTGGGCGTGTTTGCGCCGGTATATGATTAGAGCAATATCCTTTGTGAATAGGTTGGTAACTGGGCGCAGGCTGCGTGTGCAGTTGTGGTACAATATTTCGCGCTATTACAGGACGCAGCGCATTCTTAGTGAATATGCCCCAATGTGTGTTACACAATGGTTTCTGTTACCTGCAAGCAAAAGTAGAATATCACAATTTTAAAATAATAAAATCACAATTTTGATTTTATCGCAATTTTTTTTATTAATAAAAAAAATACAACTTAAATTACACATGAAATAAAAGACATATTTAATAAATGCACTTATTTGTGAAAATGATCATGGTAATAAGCACCTTTTGTAAAGAAAAATCTAAAACAATAGAGTAAAACAAAAACAAAAGTCACGTTTCTGTTTTCAAGTAGTCTAATCAAAATAGCAAATCTCTTGCACACAATGTGGATGCTAGTCATGTTTAAAAAACAAAACAAAAAAGCAGCATGTAAACAAAGTTGGAAAAAACTGCTGCTGGTGGGTAAGTAAAAAGTAAAGATCATATTGTAATAATTGTTATCACAACCATTGTGGCGGGTTATATAGTTTTCCATGGTCTGGATGGCCCGTGAATGCAACACAGACTATTTTTTTGTGTGCTAACGTTAACATGTTGTTTTCTTGCTTTGTTAGCCTGATCATTTCATAAATGCGATAATATGACTTACGGCTGGACCAGAGGTCACTTGTTGTTGCAAAAAAAAAAAATCACTTTTTTTGTTTTGTTTTTGTGCCACTATTTCTCTGCAATCTGCGTACATGCAAGCAATAGCGGTTTTGGGGCGGGGGGTGATGGGGTGAAACCAACTTCACACACTCCGGAGACAGTGGCTGAGGCAGCAGATACATTGCTGTCCTTCAGTCAGTGGCAGAAAATGAGCTGACGTTCAAATTGTGCTGCAATGCTTTGCATCGCAATCAGATGATTCCACAGAAATGACAGATCGTGAGCCCCGCTTTTCGTCTAACGATTTAATATTGTCATATCGGCCACCGCTATCTCAAAAATAATTTGTGTGTATCTAATTTGTGGTATTACTCATGTTATACCGAGCATACATTCAGTTGGTGGTTCTCTACGTTTTCATCACCCTTCGCCATCACCGGAACTGTATGTGGTAGCATTACATAACTCACAAAAAAAAAAAAACCCACACACCATTAAATGCTTACTGGAATGAAGTTATTAACAAGATTTTCTAATGTCTCGCGTGATGGTTGGAACTCCAAGAATAAATTGACTTGATGGAATAGGTCTGCATTGCCATCAATTTCAGCACATTGATTGGCAATGTGTTCTCTCCATCCATCCATCCATCCATTTTCTTGACCGCTTATTCCTCACAAGGGTCGCGGGGGGTGCTGGCGCCTATCTCAGCAGGCTCTGGGCAGTAGGCGGGGGACACCCTGGACTGGTTGCCAGCCAATCGCAGTAATGTGTTCTCTCATGTGGCTTAAATCTGTAATCAAGTGCACCTGAATTTTGCAAAGCGCATCCAATGACAGAAATCATGTTGAAAATATTATTTATGAACATTTCAATTGAAGAGTTTTTTTTTCAAGTGTGTTTACTATTTTAGCATACTTTAGCAGCATATATGGTCTAATCTTGAAATTTCATCTTAGAAATTGTGCATGACCTGTGCCAAACTGTTATCTTTTTCCTTCCAGGCCTGAGCAGCACAGCCTGAATCATATCAGGCTATGCCAGCTAGTCCTGACTGCTGTCCAAAAGCTAGCACGAGAATCTCTTTGCATGGTGAGGGAAACCTGGGAGGTGCTGCTTCTCTTCCTGCTTCGTATCAACGACACCTTGCTTGCGCCGCCTACCATCGGAGGTAATTCTTGTACTTCCTCTGCATGATTTGCTGTCCTGTATCCACTATTCATGGGAGTGAGCTTTCCATTTCCAAACATGACGTTTCAAAATGAAATCCTAGCCTTCTTAGCTGAGGTCACAAAATTTGCATTGCCTTACTGATTGCGACAACATCCTCACTTGTTGTTTACCAGTGGGCGTGGCAGAGAAACTAGCAGAGAAATTAATGGCCGTCCTGTTTGAGGTGTGGCTTCTGGCGTGCGCCCGCTGTTTTCCCACACCGCCATACTGGAAGACAGCGAGGGAGATGTTGGCCAACTGGAGACATCATCCACCGGTTGTAGAGCAGTGGAGCCGGGTAGCCTGTGCCCTGACCTCCAGGTTAGTTAGGCAATAATGTCTCATTTGTATTTAAATGCTCCACATGTCATACAAGAAAATTTCAGAGATAAACATCACACACAGTCTGTGTGAATGCTTATCTCTGAAATCACAGTCATAAAAAACATTAGGCTCATTTTAGAAGCTCAATTACTCAGTGGATTCAAACTATATTTTAAAACAAGAAGAAAACCTTGTCATGTTTTCATAGTATCTGAGGATTGCTGTAATGTAACTAGTCATTAATTAGTTCATTTGTCTTCTTTATTTCTTTGCATTTTTTAAGTTAAGTTACAATATGTAGTTATAAAAAGTAATTTTAGCTGACCTAACCTTTTTACAACTGTTCAATAGAGCCATTGTACTAAAGGCTGTTGAAATAAAGGTTGTTGGGGATCTTTGGTGTCCCGTGCATGAGTATTCTATGGACATTGTTCTTTTTGTCATCCTACATTCAGACTTCTGCGCTTCACCCATGGACCTTCCTTCCCAGCTTTTAAAGTTCCTGATGAGGATGCCAACTTGATCCCTTTAGAGATGGACAATGACTGTGTGGCACAGACGTGGTATCGTTTTCTACACATGCTCAGGTACATGAACGTCAGTGTCAGTGCATTCTACATCCTGTATGTAATGCACTTTCTCCATTGAGCCAGTGTTTGTGTTTGGAGTGACATAGGAGTTGTGGTGTAGGCAGGGAACTAAAAGAAGCTTGGTACTTCCTCTGTATTCTCCTCCAATTAGATAATGGTTTGGACTGTGTACTAAACCTAAATCTTTATCACTCCGATTACATAATTCATAATTGTCGAGAAATGAGATAAAATTCTCACATTATGATGCCATATAAAGTAGACAAAACCAAAATACTAGTTTTCCTTTGAATTTTCTCTCAGGTTATTGAAAACAGTAATAAATAAATGAAATGTCTCATTTCTATCCAATCATCAGTCGTGTCTGTTTTTGTGCAGCTTCCTTTTAGGTTGTTGTGGAGAGATTTCCCCAATAATTCCATTGCAATTGTAAATTTTGTTTCTAGCAACCCAGTGGACCTGAGCAATCCAGCGATAGTGAGCACCACTCCAAAGTTTCAAGAACAGTTTCTCAACTCCAGCAGCATCCCACACGAGGTGGTGCTGCACCCGTGTCTCAAACAACTTCCCCAGATTTTCTTCAGGGCAATGAGGGGCGTCAGCTGCCTTGTGGATGCCTTCCTTGGTAAGATGATAAGGATATAAATGTAAGCCTTAAATCACAGTGCTGCTTCCCAATATTCAAATGTTTGTTTTTAACATTTACATGTACAGCATCATACATGAATGCATGTAGTACGGCTATCCTTTAAAACCTAATAAACCATTTCGCTTAACCAGGTTAGCCAAAATCTACAAGATTTGCAAGGCAATGTTTTCAGTATTTTTTTGTAAGCGTAAAGAATATCAGTTACATTATGCTCTTCCTGCATAAAATTCAAATATCAGTAAAATCAGGAGACTCCATGCCAGTGTGTATTTTTTCTCTCTACACTATAGGTGTCTCAGTTGAAAAGAGAGATGTGCGGGAGAGGGTGTTCTCTTTTTGTCCAGTGCTGCTCTCTCATGGTACAGACACCAGCTGCCTTGTTGTATAATGTGGGCAAATGATAACATGCTCTACTCTGTTCATTGGTGGTGATGATTTTAACAACTGGAAGGGAAAGTAGTTCAGGTTTCCTTGCAGGTGCATTTGTAACACCTGCAAGGGCTCATTTGTGGGCAAGCAAAAGTCAATCAGGATGAATATCAAGCACCTGTGATTTGGTTCTAACCACTTGTCTTGCATGTTAACCAATTATTTCTGTCTAAAAATCAACCCACAGATTTCGTTGTCACATTATTTCCTTTTCTTATTACGGCACAAAAAAAGAAATGCTTAAAAGTCATCGTCATCCTTGTCTTCGCATCCCAGCTTTTACAGAAAAGAACTGTCATTTGAACTTTCTTTCTCATCAGGCATATCCCGCCCTCGAGCTGACAGTGCCCCTCCCACCCCAGTCAATAGAATGAGCATGTCTCCGCCCCCCTCCATTGCCAACACCACACCCCCTCACAGCCGTAAGCAGCGGCACACTGTTGTCACCAAAACTACAAGCAAGAGTTCGACTGTAAGTACAACTTATGCACAGTATTGCGTGATTGACTTGTACATTTTTATTTTGCTGTGCATATTAAATTGGGTTTAATTTCAGTCCCACATTTGTGGTTAATGTTTTTCACTTGTCACAGGCAATGAATAAGATAGGGGAGGCTTGTTATGCGGCCTCCCGCCACATCAGTCATTAAAGGGTACTCAAGTCAAAACATTTTTTTTTGCAATATGTATTGTGCCCCCACCTGTGGTAAATGTGACATTCTGATTAATATTGCGTTGGTGGATGAAAAATTAAGGAAATTAGTCCAGCCGTTTTCATCCATCTCAGGGATCAGCCATTTTGACATGCTACTGGCCTCTGCTGTCGACTGAAATTGACATCACACTGCCCAAACGGCACGGCTTACCTGGTTTCTGCGTTTGGTCACGTAACATCCTCAACACAGGGCCGAGGGCTCTTTGACATCAATTTCAGTTGATAGCTGGATAAAATGTCGTTTTTCTGAGATAGGCGAAAACAGGTGGATTCATCATCTTCTTATTCATTTGTTGAATAAGACCTCTTTCCCATGCAGGGCAGTGGGAGTCAACCAACAAAAGCATCCCAACAGCAGCAGCAGCAAACTTCCTCCCCGACACTGTTGTCCAGCCCGAACCAGAGCAGTTGGGAGTCACGTCCACTCCCTGCCCCAGCGCGACCAAAAGTCAACAGCATTCTCAACCTATTTGGCCAGTGGTTGTTTGACGCTGCGTTGGTCCACTGTAAGCTCCACAGCGGCCTCAGTCGAGACCCCAGCATGACTGGTAAGGCATGAGACTGTACCTCACTCTGTGTTTTCCATTCCATGCATGGGCAGGTGGGTGTTTAGCTGCTGGCCAATTAATATGCCTCTTTTGTGGAGTTTTCTGTGTTTTTGGTGTCTTATTTTGACCTATATGTTGTCGGGATATGCTTGTTTTTTGCTTTCACAACCATTGTTTTAGAAACTTTTTTTTTTGTGCCTTTTTGTGTGTGGAGGGCTTGGTTAGAAGATTATCATCAGATTTGAATTCATATACATCACCCAACAATGAAAACCTGACTACAAAACCTGTTTATCGCGGGGTATACATTCCCGACCAACCTTCAATCGGTGAATATAGGTGTACTTGATAGTTTTGTTTTTTTTGTTTGTTTTTTTTATCTCGCCCACTCTTTAAAACAAACTTAACACATTTTTTTTCAGATATTTCTTAGAACCTGTTCTCATTCACTCGTCCCCAGTCCTCCAGATGAGGCAAAGCCTGCTTATTTCAAGCAGTTTGTCGCTCCTAATTAAATTGTACTGACAAATAAAATAAGAGAGAATTTACTGTGTATTGGAACACCAAAATGTCGTACGGGGCACACATGTTGAACTTATATAACCGCGAGTTGTGCTGAACATGCTCTTGATGTAATGGATATAAAATACTGTATTTCTTCCAACACAAATGCAGAGAAGAAAATGTGTTTCTTTAAAATAAGGTATCTATTTGAACTAAATGTTGTGTATGGGTGGAAGTAGAAACACTGCTGTCCGTTTATTGGTTGATGGAAAATTTGATTTGATTCACACTCTATTTAGTTTCTATTATCCATGCAGTCCCTGGTGAAACTCATATTTCCTTACTAAAGTTTCTACATTGTCAGTTGGTCACATGTTTGAGGCAGCTTCCTGAACAGCATTAGTACTTAAGTATGTGCCTGGCTGTCAAAAACATGCTGATGTCTTTGTTTTTGCACGTGATTACTAATTAAATAGCCTTTTAGGGGCACCAGCAGTGTGGTTACAAAAAGAACGATCTATTCAAGATGAGGCGTTTATTTAAGTGGACGACACGCTTGGCGATTAATTGCAGCACGTTTTCTTTCAGGGCAGATGTGACTTTTTGGGGGATCTAGAATAATAGTGATTCTAAGAGCACTGAGTGACAGCATGCCGGGTACTTGCTTACTGCTTCCTCCCTTTTCCGTCTCTTTCTCTTTGTATAGTGTCCTGTATATGCTCCTCCAGTGTCTGATTGTAGTGAGTCAATGTCATTTTGTAGAGAACAACAACAACAAAACACAATTCATGCTTGAAATGAATTGGCTGTGCTTTGATTTTGTCTCTCCACTATTTCTGTTATCTTGCAGCCTCTTTTATCCAAATTCTCCTTTCTTATAAATCTTGTAAGTAGGAGCAGCAGCTTTGTTTTCCCTCACTTGGTTTGAAGTTTCTTGACCAATCTTCCCGTTTTTGAGTTGAGTTGCGCCATGATCATCGCCATTACTGCCATCGTTTTGTTTTCACTCATCATTCTCCCCGCCCCCCCAAAAAAACAGACAAAAAAACCCATCAGCCTTATCTCAATGTTTTCGGAGGTGATGGAATGATTTTCACCAACTGACCACTTGTCTCGACCATAACGTTGCCAGTCTCTGTTTTATTTATTTTCGTTCGGTCACACTAATCCTTATTTGGTTTCAGATCATCTCAAGTTCAGCTTCATTTAGTTCATTTTGTATTGTCTGACTTGAACTCTGGTTTTACTGGTTTGGTGCCTCAATGCATGAAGTGAATGATCTGTGCCCTGAGTGGTAGTCATTTAATTGCAACAGCCAGAAAGCTGACACAGGGATTTTGTTTTGTGGGCTTGCAACAGGCACATTAAATTTTTCCTTTACTTGGTCTCGTTTTATGTCCCTGGATGGCAGAACTCTGCAAACTCTTTGTGTCAGAATTCCCTCTATTGTATGCTCTGGAATTATGTGAGTGTGTGTGGATGTGGATTGTCATTGATGTATTAAGTTTATATGGATGTCATAGATAAATTTTGTTTTCTTTCGATGGTATTGTTTACCTTTTTTTTTTTTTTGCTAACATCTAAGTTTGCCTGTACAGTACGTGCATGAGCACTAGTCATGTTCATGAATCGCCACATTACAATTCAGGTTGCTTTCATTCTGTCTCTTCCCACCCTGTGCAGCAATAGCCACACAAGTCGGACTGGAGCTGAGAAGGAAAGGTTCCCAAATGTCCACCGACTCGATGGTGTCCAACCCAATGTTTGATGCAAATGAGTTCCCAGAGAGCTATGAGGCAGGCCGAGCTGAGGCCTGCGGAACTCTGTGCCGCATCTTCTGTAGCAAGAAAACCGGTGAAGAAATTCTACCCGTTTACCTCTCCAGGTAACATCTCCAACGGCATCACACTCTCTTATAGTATGGCATATTTTCTCTATCGACTAATAGATAACATTCCCCAATTTGCCCCCCTTTTTTTGTTGTTCCACTGAAACAAATAAGCACTTTGTCTCAAATTGACCTCTCCTCTGGGGGGGAGTAACAAGCGGAGGCAGTAGGTAGTTGAAATTCCTTTTTCAACTATGACTGATACCACCATACCACCACCACATAGCAGACATGGCGCCTATAACGTTGTTTTCAGTGGATGCAGTACGGTATATTTATCAAAATATATAGAAGCTGTTACTTGTCTTTCTTTTTTGATTTTTGAACTGTGCCCATCTCTAGCCAAAAGATGTGAGAAAATGAGGTTTCTTTATTTCATATCTTAGAACAAGATTGAGACAATTATTTTTTCTCATTTCCAACAGGTTCTACATGGTGCTGATTCAAGGTCTCCAGATCTCTGATTTCATCTGTAGACCTGTCTTGGCCTCCATCATTCTTAACTCTTCCTCTCTCTTCTGTACTGACCTGAAGGGCATCAATGTGGTTGTACCATACTTCATAGCAGCTTTGGAGACTATTGTACCAGACAGGTCAGGCTAGCACCATGTGGCAATAAGTTTGAAATTAATCAGAGCATGAATGATGTATCTCCATGTTTTTTCCCCCTACTGGGCAACATTCTTATGAGTATTTTGCTGAATTTATGATATCACCTTAAGTTTCTTGAAGTCTATATGCTGTGATAATTTCTATTAGGGAGTTGTCCAAATTCAAGATGTATGTAAATCCAACTGATCTGAGGAAAGCCTCCATCAACATTCTACTGGCCATGTTGCCATTACCACATCACTTTGGCAACATCAAATCAGAGGTAATTTGTAGCTTCATTCCTGAAGCTTTTGGGCGTGAATGTTCTGCACAATTCAACCACTTTAGTTGAGAGCGATGGTGTCTTTTCAAAGGTTCTGTTGGAGGGCAAGTTTAACGAGGAGGATGGATTGCCTCACGACCAGCCTGTGTCATTTTTGTCCTTGAGGCTGCGCCTCGTCAATGTTTTGATCGGAGCCCTGCAGACAGAGACTGACGCTGCCAACACGCAGCTCATCTTGGGTATCTGCTGCTATATCTTTTTTTCTTTACTTTAAAGTGGTCCCTCCCATTTATGCTTGAATTTCAAGGCAATACAAAACAACAACAAATACATATTGAATAGTCAAATGAACAAAAATATTGAATACTCTGTATGTATTAGATAGAATGTTTTAATTTTCAATGTTCTTAATCCGGCTGAATTATTGCATTTGCAATATATGCAGTATATTACAGTGTTCAACATAAATAACATAATACCTTGAGTTTACCGTCAGATAAATATTCAAATTAGTATTTTTATTTTTTTTTTAACTTCATCCTAATCCATCATCAAAAGTGTTTAAAATTGCTTTTTTTAAACATTGCATTGTAACAAGTGTTCCTTTTTTTTTTTTTTTTTTAATTTTAACGTCATTTTAATCTGTTCTCCTTTCTTAGGTGCCATGCTAAATATTGTTCAAGACTCTGCACTGCTGGAGTCCATAGGTGCACAGACTGAAACAGTAAGTCTTAGCTCTCTGTAATGGCAATCAATGTTCCCTCTAAGCTGCGCGCGTGCTCAATTGCGCAGTGCTCTCACCACCTCAGCGCACAGCAAATGTCTTGCAGCGCATTTAAAAATAAATAAATAAATAAAATAAAAAAATCTTAACCTGCACCTGTATTTACTGTTTGCATTTTTTATATTATCTTCCTATAAAAAAAAAAGAAAACTTTTTATAGTATGATAGACAGATATAGCTTTTTAGAGAAAATGTATATATGCATTAATTTCATAACAATGAAATGTGCAGGTAGCGCTTCTTGCAGTCTTATTGGTACAACCATACGCCACGTTCGGCGGCATTTCACTGTGGAGACAGTAAATTAACATGAAAACGAATATTTTCAAGTTTGGTCGGCTTAGTGGTTGGCAACGTAAGGTGACTGCCGGTCGCTTCACTTCTCGCTATGGTGATTTTAGTGGCATTGTGAGTCCGTGGATGTCGCTCACCGTAATCCATGGAATGCTTAAGAAGTGTGCGTAAATGCACAGTCACACGGAAAATTAGAGGGAACATTGATGGCAATGTGTGTGCGTCTGGGGGTGTGTGTGTGTGTGTGTGTGTGTGTGTGTGTGTGTGTGTTTGTTTTTTTTGTTTTTTTATTTTAAATCTTGTTAAAAGAGCTGTATTTTATGGTATTGTGCTCCGAGTGTTGGTCCAGGCTTCTAATCTGCTGTTTCTGATGTTTCCAGGGTAGCATAGATGGCAGCCACGTAACAGTGAGAAACCAGAGTCACAGCAGAAACAACAGTGGCATTAGCTTTACCAGTGGGGGCAGCACGGAGGCTACCAGCCCAGATTGTGAGCGTCCTGCCCAAGCCCTACTTCGAGACTATGGTAGGAGGCATCATCACACAAAACAACTTTTTTGTTACTCCTTATCGTTTAAGGTGTTAGTGATCCCCTGTTCATTGCCAGAGTTGTTCCAGACCCATCTGCTGTATGTAATAATTGACACAATGGAAATTGTTTCAGCTTTAAAATACCACTGCCACACTCTTTTAATCACATTTAACTTACTTAAATACACATTGTAAACATACATTTGGGAACACACACAAAAATTCCAAGCATCTTGCCCTCGCTCCGCTAGGCATGTGTGACCAGATGACCAACAATCAGATTACCTGCTTTGCCTTCCTCATTCAAGTCAAGAAAAAATAAACACAACGACAGGTTCACTATTAACTGCAAAATTCCATGATAAAGCATACATTTATGCAAAAGAAAAATATGATAAATTTAACAGAAACATCTGCGATGTTGTGGGGGGATTAATACTAAGGAATAGGGATGCACCGAATATTTGATTACCGAAAATGTTCGTGCATTTTCTGTTTTTGCCAGAAAGACTTTAATCACTGAAAACGCTACAGCTCAAACAGGATGTTGTGATGAACGGAGCAAAAATTAACTTCGCGAAACAAATACAACCTGATATTTGTTGTAATGTTTTTCTGTAGAAATTGTCACTGACACGACGAGAGGAGGTAGGACTCAGACGCAGAGTAAGTTGGCCAACAAGGCTGCAGCTTTAATTGCACGAAACTCAAATCGCCTCTCAAGGAGGGAAAAAAGGCTGAACAAAAAGAGCTCCAAACTGGAGATACAAAAAAGGGCACTCAAAAACAGGGACAACAAAAGGCGCTCCACAAGGGAGGAAAACCAGGGCAAACTAAAGGCACAAGGCAAGGCTAGACATCAAACAAGGACTGTGGTACGAGGACTGGGAGGACGCTTCCATGCACTGAGATATGTGACACTTCGGCAACCAACTGGAGAATGAAGGTGGCTTTTATTGTCCGGGTTGATTGGAAACAGGTGGTGCTGATCATGGGCGTGGACCGGTAATCATTGAGCTGCAGGAAGGGTAAGTGACCTGGGGTGAGCGTAGAGTCAGGACTATCAAAATAAAACAGGAACATGACTGTAAAACAAAAGCATGAACCGCCACTCTGGTGGCGGCGTGACAGTCACTACATCATTGTACATTTAGAGTTTAGGTTCCATGACATTGTATTGAACAAATTTAAACTGAAATAAAAATAAACAAGATGTCAATATTTTGTCGCCCGAAACGGTTTAATTAAAGAAATTATATTAATACAAATATAAATAAAATATTAATGTTGTCTGAAGTCTTTCTGGTGGCAGGTCTTTGTTGTTTAGGCTGAGATGCAAATGTTTGTGACAAAATATCCAGAATGTTCTTCAGAAGTTATGATAGCAATAACATGCACATGGCTTGGAAGTAACCAGGTAGCTCGCACATAGACAACTTTGGCTAAGTGCAAAAAATTATCCAGCTGAATATTTTTAATATTTGGCCAAGAATTTCCATTTCAGTGCATCTCTAATTAACACATTACCTAAAGATTGTTTGTTGTCATGTTTGCCTGCTTTCTCATCTAATTAGCCTATGGAGTTTACTAAATGAACGTTTTTGCCCCCTTCATAGCTAACGTGGTTAAAGTGGTGTGCAGAATTAAGAGGCGTTGGATAAAATGCCTCTGTAGGTGATGTCAAATGAACTTGCTGTGCTGCTATGCTTTTTTTTGTCACTAGAAATGAAGAAATGAAGTTCATGAAACACATTTTTTCCTGCTCCCAATCATATTTCTGTATCTTTTTCAAATGTACTGTAGGGCTGAGCAATGTTTACAAGATACTGTACATTTGAATACTGTATATACTAGGGGTGTGAATTGCCTAGTACCTGACGATTCGATTCGTATCATGATTCACAGGTCACGATTCGATTCGATACCGATTAATCCTGATACGAATTTACAAGTCGATTGTTTTCATTCAAATTTAGAAAATACTAATCAGTAAACTTGTAGAGTGTAAGATTTGTATGAAAATGTGTTATTTATTTATCTGAAACTTCAATTTTATACAGGTTGTAATCTGTTTCATGTTTGAACAGCATTAAAATAAAATATTAAGGCTTAATGTTCCGTTCATATAACATTCTTCCATGCTTAAGGTGTGAACCCTAACCTGAAGTAAGACGTTTGTTGAATATTTTCCATTAAAAATGGAAGTTTAAAAATCGATTCAGCCGCCTATTGAATCGATTCGAGAATTGCGCGATGTAGTATCGCGATATATTGCCGAATCGATTTTTTTTTTTAACACCCCTAGTATATACTTACATTCAAATGTTAAAATGACTAGTGGGATACAACAACCATCAAATTTCTACTTCCTCCATTTGAACATGATTTTGTGATAGTTATTTTTGAATTTATCACATTTTATATCTACAGTTTTTAGGACATTAGATATTATTGTGTAAAAAAGACAGTAATGAGGTTAAAATCAGCATTGCCCTCCCCTATTTTGTAACATTTGCATTAATATCTTGGCCTGAACATGTGCCAAATCTGCTCCCCCCTACCCCCTTTCTCTTCCATCTTTGATTTTAAGGTATATTTTTAACACCAAACAATGTGGTGTGTTTTCTATGCTGTGCTCTATTTGGTATTTCGGGCTGTTATATGTTTTAGCTCTTCCAGATACAGCGGCAGGCCTGTTGGTGCGTAGCATCCACCTGGTCACTCAGAGGCTCAATTCACAATGGAGGCAAGATATGAGCATTTCACTAGCTGCCCTGGAACTTCTTGCTGGTCTTGCTAAGGTAATGCTATGATGACCAAACACATGTAATGTTCATTATACCACATCATTTTCAACTAAACAAGGGGAGTTGTTTCATTTCCATATTTTTTTTTATAGCCAGTAAGATGCATGGGGAAAAAAAAATACATAGAAAATGGTGAAAGCTACCCGACTTCATTAGCAGCAATTTGGGATGTTTCAAAATAATGACATGACATTAATCCCTGCTGCTCAAATGGTAGAGCAGGTGTCTTCTAATTCATTATTATGACTCAGTTTCATTTTCAGTGAGAGTAACCCCTAAGCACAGTTATATGTTATCATTTTGTCTTCTGTTTAGGTCAAGGTGGGCGTTGACTCCGCAGACCGTAAACGAGCAGTCAGCTCTATATGTGGGTACATTGTGTACCAGTGTAGCCGACCAGCTCCTCTTCAGTCCAGGGACCTTCATTCCATGATTGTAGCTGCCTTCCAGTTTCTTTGTGTGTGGCTGACTGAACACCCAGACATGCTGGATGAAAAGGTACATTTTAAATGGAGCAAACTAAATTATTCTTAGATCGGCCATTGGTAATATATTGTGCACTGTTTAGCTCACTTTTTAACATAACCTTGTTTTGCATAAGGATTGCTTGGTTGAAGTGTTGGAGATAGTGGAGCTAGGAATCTCTGGCAGCAAGTCCCGACAGGAACAGGAAGTGCGACACAAAGGGGAGAAGGAGCATAACCCTGCTTCAATGAGGGTCAAAGATGCAGCTGAGGCCACTCTTTCATGGTGAGATGCAATCTTTTTTTTTTCTTCTTTTTTTTTCTTTTTTTTTTATATATTCAAAATGCATCAGAGATGGGTTTGTCGTATGTTGTTGCATAAAGTGATACATCTTAACCTGCAAATTAGGGCTGAATGATTTGGGAAAAGCATTGACTACACAAATTTCCCCAAATAATGTTCTGGTATTTGTTCATCATTTTTAAATTAAATGAATTCTTTAGCAATTGCTATTAGATAAAGTTATGTCTTCCCCCTTTTCTCCTCCATTTTATGGAAAACAACATACAGTACAGTTGAATGTTTAGAAGTGTTTTATGAAGATTTTGAGGGTTTTAATTTTTTTGCTTGTGCTATTTTCTGGTTATTCAGTATCATGCAGGTCTTGGGAGCTTTCCCCTCTCCTAGCGGGCCTGCCTCCACTTGCAGTCTGCTCAATGAAGACACCCTGATTCGCTACGCACGACTCAGCGCCACTGGGGCCAGTAACTTCCGCTACTTTGTGTTGGACAACTCGGTCATTCTCGCCATGTTGGAGCAACCTCTCGGCAATGAGCAGAGTCAGCAATTAAGTTTTTTTTCACCATGGATTATTTAGCATACTTACAATTATTCATTTTTAATTACCCCGGATGATCCGAAAGTAAATAGGCTGTGGCGTTTCTCTCTCATGACAGACCCCAGCCCATCAGTGACTGTTCTGATCCGAGGGACTGCTGGCAGACATGCATGGACCATGCAGCTCTTCCACCAACCTAGAGGAGCTCGAGCCAATCAAAGGGTGAGATCACGCAATTTGTTCAATCTTAGAAGAAGATAACATCAAACTTTTCTCCTCCTTCCACAGCAGGTATTTGTTCCCGAAGGCCGTCCAACACCAAATAACGATGTCGGGATCAAATACAACGTCAAGCAGAGGCCATTCCCTGAAGAAGTGGATAAGATCCCCCTTGTCAAAGCCGATGTTAGCATTCCTGACCTGGACGACATTGTTAGCAAAGAGGTGAGAGAAGTTTCTGTCATTCAACTTGTGTCCACATATTGGCTACATCTCACATTGGTTCCATCTAATTGCTGAACTACTGCATCAACTTTTTGTTACTATACAAACGGTGGTGCGTTGTATTGGCTGGCAAGTTGATCTGAGAACTGCAGATATGCTGAATGATTTCCCACGTGATTTATTGGAGGATTGAAATGTTAAAGTGCCGTCAGAGAAGGCAAAGTTCAAATCACTGTATATGCTTACATGGAAATGAGGTGGTGCTCTTGGAGTTTTAAATCTTGGCAATTAATGCGAATCATTGATGCATTGAAAACCACTCTAGAAAATTGCTGCAGTGTTTTCAGCCATTGTCAGTTTGTTGCATTGCTTTGCGTATAACATGAAATGAGCCCGGTAGAAGACAAGGCAATCGTAGAGTCAATCGCGCTGAACATTATACACAGTGCTGATTTTAGTTGCACAAGCAGCACTTTATCATATTGGAAAGTTTTGACACAAGGTTTGTGCTTCCAAGCTGCAAATACTTTGCAGAGGTCTCCATGCAACACGAGCCAAATATTGGGTTGCAGTATTCCTAAACCTGATTCATCAATTAAGTTATTTAAAGTATTTGTATTTGTCTTCTGATTAAATCCACTTTACGTGCTGTTACAAATACTCATAACTATTTTTGGCTTTTAATATTGGGAAAGGACACCTCCAATTTGGGAATGTGATTTGTGCAACCAGACGTTGTCCATCCACCACAGTTTGACTTGTAATACTCCTTAAACATGTTTCCTCTTATCCTCCTTAATCAGCTGGAAGTTCAACATGACAAGCTTCGCATTCTGATGACCAAGCAGATAGATTATGAGAATACGTTGGAGCGGCACAGTGAGGACGTCTGGAAGTCCAAGCCTTTCCCTGACCCACAGATAGACTGCAAACCTCCTCCACCTTCGCAAGAGTTCCAGTCAGCTCGCCTCTTCCTCTCTCACTTTGGTTTTCTGTCTCTGGAAGCGCTCAAGGTTTGTCCACATTTCTGCTAAAATTTTGCTATGTTTGACAATAGTATAAGTTATTGACTTGTTTTGTGGTATGTAGGGACAATATAATTGCTCACATTTGGCAAAATGCTATCCTTATGTAATTGTGACTTAATATTGACTTGACTTATTTTGGTGAATTACTGACAGGAGCCCAACAACAGCCGTCTACCTCCTCATCTGATTGGCTTGGAGTCATCCTCGCCAGGATTCTTTGATGACATCAACTACCTAGACCTGCTCCCCTGCCGCCCATTTGACACAGTGTTTGTTTTCTATATGAGGGCTGGACAGAAAAGCAGCCATGAGGTGAGGAAACCTAATTACAAAACAAATGGATGAGATTCAACATTTTACCATAGTCAAATGTCATTTGAGCAATGGATGTAGTAACAAATACATGCCAGACTGGCTGTTGGATGATGTTTGTGTGCTTCCCAAAATACTTTCCAAATAATGTGATCTAAGGAAGAAAACCTTGCAATACATCAATTTGACTGTTTGGTTATTTCAGTCTGGGCATGCTGTGTTGTTTTCAAAATGGTTCACTGTTAGTTATTAACTATGGAAAGACTTCATTCTTATTCTGGTGATGCAACTGTGTCCTGAAGGAAACACGGAGGATCAATCATAAAGTCTGGTTCTAAAATGTCAGTTCTTGCAAAGGTGTAATCCACAACATACTTGCTGCTGGTGTAGGATTACTGTAACTGAGTGGTTCACTTTTTGCTCCTTTTTCATTAGTCCCGCATGGCACGCTACCACACCACACCACACCTCACACAACTACACCACACCGCACCCGTCACTTTTCCGTTACAGCTAGCGCACGGCGAGAAGGGGGCGGCAACATTTGAACTGTCCAAGCCAATCTTGCACTCTCGCTGTATGTGCGGATCTCCCATAACATTTCAAGAGTGGCAAGTTGCGCCAACATTGAACCACATTTACAATTTAATATGGACCGCCTTGGATGAAATATTGCGATTCAAGCCTGGCTCGCGAAGCTATTTCTGGATAGAGCGCTCTGCCTCTGGAGCTCTCATTCAAGTGAATGGGAACACACGACCAGCAAGTGTTGTGTATTCACAATTTTTATATAAACCACAAACGTTACTAATCCATCCACAATTATCTTTTAAATTGTAAATATATTTCAGCGTTGTTGGAAAACATTATTATATTTATTGTATGTACAGTATTTTTATGACTTTGGCGAAGACCGGCGGGCGCCTATGCATCTCTCGATAAAAACAAGGAAATGGGTGTGTGCCACGGTGTTGCTTGCTGCGTTGCTGTCGGCCAATCAGATGACAGGTGACATCAACGACCGGCGCTGCAGAACCTTGTCGACAGGGTTCTCGGTCGGTCCCGAAAAAGTCCCATGGAGACACTAACATCCGGTTCCAAAAAATGCCGCTTCGGTGTGGAACCAGTCCGGTGGAAAAGCGCCATTTGTTAGCGGTGCGTACCTAAATCGCAACAGGTTGTTTCCTGTTGTGATGTATGGGAATTTTAATGTGGGTCTTTGAATCCACTGACTCAAACAGAAGGTCAAAACAAAAAAAAACAGCCCACATAGGAAAAAACATAACACTATTGGAAAATGTAAAGTTTACGTGATGTTCTCTTTTGACATCAACAATCAACCTTTTTTTAGTTAGTGTGATATTGTGTTCTTTTTATAACGCTGACATTTTTCTACATTTTTTCACTAATACAGGTATCACAGCACATTTGTTCATCCCACAACATAAAAATCTCACACAATGCATGTTGCTATATATAAATAGCCTGATGCAACTGACTTACTTCCAAATTGAACTAGAAGAAAATTGGCACTTTTTGGAGACAGTTTTTAGTATGGATAGGTCCTGACTCTACTCTTGTGCTATTTATTCAGATCCTGAGGAATGTGGAATCATCAGCCAGCGTTCAGCCCCACTTCTTGGAGTTCCTTCTGTCCTTAGGCTGGCCTGTGGAGGTAGGGAGCCACCCAGGATGGACAGGACATCTCGATACAAGCTGGTCCCTCAACTCTTGCTCTGAGAATGATGTACAACAGACTGGTAAGTTAAACAAGGACAACTTGTCAATAGGCTAAGCGATAATGATACAGTACGTTACCGTCAGTGAGAAATGTTTATTTTCTTCTGCAGACGAAGCAGCTACTCCTGAGGACACGGGAGGTTCAGTGTTCAATGGAGAGAAGAAAGTTTTGTACTATGCTGATGCTCTGACTGAAATTGCCTTTGTTGTTCCGTCCCTAACTGAACATTCTGGTCAGTATTTATGCTCTCAAAGACAGCTTGAAGGTTATCACTATATATGTATGAAATCACAGCCACATTGTTTATTTATAGTTTTTAGAATGAGTGTTTGTATCGTGCAAATGAGCCACTTCTCCCCCGCCCCTTCTATACTGTGGGGCCACTGCTGAGTATGGCTTTGAATGCAGAGATAGGGAGAGGCTTCTTGTTGAGCCCCAGATCTGAAATGGCGATTGTGTACTTTTGTTTTGGTGTTTCCGATTAGCTAAAGTGGCCTAACAGTTAAAACTTTCAAGTGGCACTTGTTTGGGCATGTGCCTACATTCAAGTCCTCACATGGATGAAAAGTTACAATGTGCTTTATTATCCTTTAAAGGGTTTTGAAATAATACCTGTGCAAGTTTACAGGAAGATGAGGATGAAAACTTGCTGTGGGCTAAAAAAGTTGTTTTATCTCACAGAGGAGTCATCAGTTCACAGTGACTCCACACTAGAGGCCGACACCAACATGGACCTTATGCCCAGCATACTAAAACAGCCCAATCTCACTTTGGAATTGTTCCCTAATCATTCGGACAACCTGGAGTCTGCCAAAAAGGTGAAATTGGGTTTATTGAACAGTATTTTGGCAGGACAATTTAGCTTAAGATGTGTGTGTGTGTGTGTGGGTGTGTGTGTGTGTGTGTGTGTGTGTATGTGATTTTCTGTAGCTGAGTCCTTTGGTGAAAACCAAGAGGTCTTCGAGTGGAAAATCGTTCCCGCCACTGGGCCCAGAGACAAAGGTGTTTGTCGTCTGGGTGGAACGCTTCGATGATATCGGTAGGCATGTTTGTACTGTAACTGGCTCCCAATTCCTCAGGAGATATAGTAGCTTGACACAAAAGCTTTTAGTGTGATACAAAACTTGAACCTGTGGTCTTAAATGGTTTCATGAAAAGCACTGTTTGTGTTTTTAGAAAATTTCCCATTGTCTGATCTTCTTGGTGAAACCAGTACAGGTTTAGAAGCAAGCATGAGCAACAGCACCTCCTGCAGGTACTCTTAACATTTTACTTTTCAAATAGACTCTCTTAATTAAAAGGATACTTGACTCATTGAGCAATTTTCAACAGTAAGAATAGATTTTGTTAATTAATGTGCTAACTTCATTATTTTTCATGAACAATTAACACCTTTAAAACTTAATTGTTGACTGAAGATGACATCACCTGTGCTGAGAAAATAGGTTAATGACCAGTCATGGCTCAGTTTGCTGACCAAACCCAGAAAACAAGTGAGCCATGACTGGTCATTACCTATTTTCTCAGCACAGGTGATGTCATCTTCAGCCGGCAGCAAGTGGGAAAATGCGTTTTTAACTGTATTAATTGTACATAAAAAATAATGAAGTTCTAAAATTAATTCTGGACAAATTATCAACTTTTTACTCCTAAAAATTAGTCACTGAGTAAAGTATTCCTAACTTTAATCCTCCAGGGTTATTCATGATTATAATACTATGACTTTAAATGATTATTTCATATTTAGTGTCTATGTCCTGTATTATTTAAGACAGTAGTGATGGGCAACTGTCAGCTGTAGGCCACACCCACACTGAGTGACTCTCAATTCATGAAAAAAAAAAGAGCTCTACTATACAGTAGTTTTAAGTTGTAATTTCACCATTCACCACTAGGGGTGTGAATTACCTAGTACCTGGCGATTCGATCCGTATCATGATTCATAGGTCACGATTCGATTTGATACCGATTAATCCCGATATGAATTTACAAGTCGATTGTTGACTTTTTACTAAAATTTAAAAAATACCATTCAGTAAACTTATACATGCACATTGTAAGATTTCTCCATGAGCCGGCACCTTAACGTGGTGGAGGGGTTTGCGTGTCCCAATGATCCTAGGAGCTATGTTGTCTGGGGCTTTATGCCCCTGGCAGGGTCACCCATGGCAAACAGGTCCTAGGTGAGGGGCCAGACTAAGCACGGCTCAGAAGACTCCTTATGAAGAAAACAAACTTTGGATACACGTTTCCCTCGCCCGGACGTGGGTCACCGGGGCCCCCCCTCTGGAGCCAGGCCTGGAGGCGGGGCTCGCTGGCGAGCGCCTGGTGGCCGGGCCTGTACCCATGGGGCCCGGCCGGGCACAGCCCGAAGAGGCAACGTGGGTCCCCCTTCCCACGGGCTCACCACCGGTGGGAGGGGCCAAAGGGGTCGGGTGCAGTGCAGGCTGGGTGGCAGCCAAGGGAGGAGACCTTGGCGGACCGACCCCCGGCTACAGAAGCTGGCTCTTGGGACATGGAATGTCACCTCTCTGGCAGGGAAGGAGCCCGAGCTGGTGTGTGAGGCCGAGAAGTTCCGACTAGACATAGTCGGACTCGCCTCCACACACAGCTTGGGCTCTGGTACCAGTCCTCTTGAGAGGGGTTGGACTCTCTTCCACTCTGGAGTTGCCCACGGTGTGAGGCGCAGAGCAGGTGTGGGTATACTTATTGCCCCCCGGCTCGGCGCCTGTACGTTGGGGTTTACCCCGGTGGACGAGAGGGGAGCCTCCCTCCGCCTTCGGGTGGGGGGACGGGTCCTGACTGTTGTTTGTGCATATGCACCAAACAGCAGCTCAGAGTACCCACCCTTTTTGGAGTCCTTGGAGGGTGTGCTGGAGAGCGCTCCCTCTGGGGACTCCCTCGTTCTGCTGGGGGACTTCAACGCTCACGTGGGGAATGACAGTGAGACCTGGAGGGGCGTGATTGGGAGGAACGGCCCCCCTGATCGGAACCCGAGCGGTGTTCTGTTATTGGACTTCTGTGCTCGTCACGGTTTGTCCATAACGAACACCATGTTCAGGCATAAGGGTGTCCATATGTGCACTTGGCACCAGGACACCCTAGGCCGCAGTTCGATGATCGACTTTGTAGTCGTGTCATCGGATTTGCGGCCGCATGTTTTGGACACTCGGGTGAAGAGAGGGGCGGAGCTGTCAACTGATCACCACCTGGTGGTGTGTTGGCTCCGATGGTGGGGGAAGATGCCGGTCCGACCTGGCAGACCCAAACGTATTGTGAGGGTTTGCTGGGAACGTCTGGCGGAATCCCCTGTCAGAAAGAGTTTCAATGCCCACCTCCGGCAGAGCTTCTCCCTTGTCTCGGGGGAGGCGGGGGACATTGATTCCGAATGGGCCATGTTCCGCGCCTCCATTGTTGAGGCGGCCGATCGGAGCTGTGGCCGTAAGGTGGTCGGTGCCTGTCGTGGCGGCAATCCTCGAACCCGCTGGTGGACACCAGCGGTAAGGGATGCCGTCAAGCTGAAGAAGGAGTCCTATCGGGCCTTTTTGGCCTGTCGGACTCCGGAGGCAGCTGACAGGTACCGGATGGCCAAGCGGAACGAGGCTTCGGCGGTTGCTGAGGCAAAAACTCGGACATGGGAGGAGTTCGGTGAGGCCATGGAAAACGACTTCCGGACGGCTTCGAGGAAATTCTGGTCCACCATCCGGCGTCTCAGGAGAGGAAAGCAGTGCACCATTAACACTATGTATAGTGGCGATGGGGTGCTGCTGACCTCGACTCGGGACGTCGTGAAGCGGTGGGGGGAATACTTCGAAGACCTCCTCAATTCCACCAACACGTCTTCCTTTGAGGAAGCAGAGTCTGGGGACTCTGGGGTGGGCTCTCCTATCTCTGGGGTCGAAGTCACTGAGGTGGTTGGAAAGCTCCTCGGTGGCAGGGCCCCGGGGGTGGATGAGATCCGCCCGGAGTTCCTAAAGACTCTGGATGTTGTGGGGCTGTCGTGGTTGACACGCCTCTGCAACATCGCGTGGACATCGGGGACAGTGCCTCTGGATTGGCAAACCGGGGTGGTGGTCCCCCTTTTTAAGAAGGGGGACCGGAGGGTGTGTTCCAACTACAGAGGGATCACACTCCTCAGCCTCCCTGGTAAGGTCTATTCAGGGGTGCTGGAGAGGAGGGTCCGTCGGGAGGTCGAATCTCGGATTCAGGAGGAGCAGTGTGGTTTTCGTCCTGGCCGTGGAACAGTGGACCAGCTCTACACCCTCCGCAGGATCCTCGAGGGTGCGTGGGAGTTCGCTCAACCAGTCCACATGTGTTTTGTGGATTTGGAGAAGGCGTTCGACCGTGTCCCTCGGGGAGTTCTGTGGGGGGTGCTTCGGGAGTACGGGGTGCCGGGCCCCTTGATACGGGCTGTTCGGTCCCTGTACGACCGTTGCCAGAGTTTGGTCCGCATTGCCGGCAGTAAGTCGGATTCGTTTCCTGTGAGGGTTGGACTCCGCCAAGGTTGCCCTTTGTCACCGATTCTGTTCATAACTTTTATGGACAGAATTTCTAGGCGCAGCCGAGGCGTGGAGGGGTTCCGGTTTGGTGGCCTCAGCATTGCATCTCTGCTCTTTGCAGATGATGTGGTGCTGTTGGCTTCATCAGGCCGGGGCCTCCAGCTCTCACTGGAGCGGTTCGCAGCCGAGTGTGAAGCGGCTGGGATGAGGATCAGCACCTCCAAATCCGAGACCATGGTCCTCAGTCGGAAAAGGGTGGAGTGTCGTCTTCAGGTCGGGGACGAGATCCTGCCCCAAGTGGAGGAGTTCAAGTATCTTGGGGTCTTGTTCACGAGTGAGGGTAGGATGGAGCGGGAGATCGACAGGCGGATCGGTGCAGCGTCTGCAGTGATGCGGACGCTGTATCGGTCCGTCGTGGTGAAGAAAGAGCTGAGCCAAAAGGCAAAGCTCTCGATTTACCGGTCGATCTACGTTCCGACCCTCACCTATGGTCACGAGCTGTGGGTCGTGACCGAAAGAACGAGATCCCGGATACAAGCGGCCGAAATGGGTTTCCTCCGCAGGGTGTCCGGGCTCTCCCTTAGAGATAGGGTGAGAAGCTCGGTCATCCGGGAGGGACTCAGAGTCGAGCCGCTGCTCCTCCGCGTTGAGAGGAGCCAGCTGAGGTGGCTCGGGCATCTGGTTCGGATGCCTCCTGGACGCCTCCCTGGGGAGGTGTTTCGGGCATGTCCCACTGGTGGGAGGCCCCGGGGACGACCCAGGACACGCTGGAGAGACTATGTCTCTCGGCTGGCCTGGGAACGCCTTGGGATCCCGCCGGAGGAGCTGGTTGAAGTGGCTGGGGAGAGGGAAGTCTGGGTTTCCCTCCTGAAGCTGCTGCCCCCGCGACCCGACCCCGGATAAGCGGAAGAAGATGGATGGATGGATGGATTGTAAGATTTGTATGAAAATGTATTATTTATTGATCTGAAACTTCAGTCAGTGAGCCACTGTATTTAACAAACGGGTTGTAACCTTTTTCATGTTTGAACAGCATTGAAATAAAATAGTGAGGCTTAATGTTCCATTAATATAACATCCTTCCATGCTTAAGATGTTAAGATTGTTGAATATTTTTCCATCAAAAAAGGATCTTAAAAAATCGATTCGGCTGCCTATTGAATCGATTCGAGAATTGCGTGTTGTATCTCGATATATTGGCGAATCGATTATTTTTTTTTAACACCCCTATTCACCACTATATGACAATTACAGTCGATGTGCTTGCATCATGTCTTGATTCTGTCCTATACTCCAAGTGAGTAGGCCAAATAATTTGGAGATTTTGAATGACATGCAAGACAAACATAATAACCTGAATAATGTTCAAATTTTGAGTGAGTTGAACTTCGGGTGGCTCAATATAGTAATTTATTGGCCCCGGGCCGCTATTGATGTAGAACCCTGTCCTCAACTATGATCAGATGCATTGCAAAACTGAAACTGTTGGTGTGAAGAAACAATTCTGTAAATTGTGTGGGACGGTTCAACAAGCAAAGTGTTGCTTTGAAACAGGAATTGGAACATGCGGCATGTGCAAAGTCTTGCTAAGAAAAGAAACTGTGGCCAACTTGTGACTTCTGTACAGAATGAAAATTGCTTCCATGAACATTCAGTGCACTCACCTTTGCATGAAAGTTGTTGCTTGAAGAATGATGCAAATTTGCACCATTTGCTCCCATTCCCCGAAGAAATTATGATTACAAATGCCATTCAACATAGATAACAAACTGTCTGTGATTGTCTGAACTGGGAGTCATCTGCTCATGATGGAACCAACATACTATGTTTCGTTATTAAAAGCATGCAATAAACTAGTTTCACAGTGGCGTAAGAATACATCATGCAACACAAGAGGGCACATTCACTTACAGCTGGGCTTACTGGTTTTAGTTGGATGGCTTTATGAGCTAAAAGTGTATTTCATGTTTTTGTTTTTTTTAATCCTCTGTATTATTGTTAACACTAATTCCTCCAGTCACAAATCATACCTGTAGAATATCACCGCTATTAATGTTGCTTTTGTTTCAGATCAGGGTTACTTGAGAAGGACGTTCCTCTGATCTTTATCCACCCCCTGAAGACGGGCCTCTTTCGCATCCGTCTACACGGAGCTGTGGGCAAATTTAGCATGGTGATCCCTCTAGTGGATGGGATGGTCGTCAGCCGCAGGGCGCTAGGTACAGTAGTAGCTTCTCTTTTCGATTTGTTTCATGAGCATTTTGATTAGCCTTATTTTTCAAGTATTCACTTCAAGTATTGCCTGCATGCAAGCAAAAGACTTAACATGTTAAAATTTGAACATTTGTGTCATGATTTTGAATCGTCATCTTGTTGTAGCTCACCTTCAAAGAGGATAGATTCTTGTATTTGGAATGTTTGCCTTTTTTTTTTTTTTTTTTGCCTCTTGGTGGACAGCTTAACGTGTTTAGTTCCATTTAATGTAAAATGGAAGTTAGATTGTTTCATTCATATCTAGTTACGTGTACTCCCATAGTGCTTTGGTTGATGTAACTTGCAATGCTAAGTTGCCATCTTTGTGGAATTTCCTTAAAAAAATATATATATGGAATGAGCACTTCAAACGCCCTAAAATCCTTCATAACAAATAGATGAGAAAACAATTTACAACTGAAGTACATTACCTAGTCTACTGCTCTTCTCACCAACCACACACAAAACAGTCATTCCATTTTCATAGTTATTGGTGCATTTTACTGTGGCCATTCCACCCAGACTTGTCATTTTGACAGAGTCTCATTTTTGGGAAACCTTGACACATTCCTAATACTGCTAATATTGAAAGCATTTATTGCATTTTTAGACAGCAGCGATGTATACCACTGGACATCTCCTAGTAATATGAATAGACACCATTATTTATGACCAGTATATAGTAACATGTTAAGCCCAAGTGTTGATCAAAAACGAGAAATAGGTTTTATTTCTCAAAAGTATCATTCATTTTGTTATAAGCCAATGTGTATTATTTACATTAACTTGAAACAGGAATGCTGAGCAAATAAATAAATTAATAATAATAACAATAATAATAATAATAATAAATATGGGGCGTGAAAAACTATTAAAAGTACAGTATTGCACTTAAAATTTAAATGACACTGATACCTTAGTTAAATGTTTAAAAACAAACAGTTAAAGATTAAATGGAAATGTATCCAACTTAACTGAACTGCACAGAACAGTAAGAGCTTGTTGTGAGAGAGATGTTAGCAATAGGAATGCTGAATGAAAACTTCCCAATGTGTCCCTGCAGGCTTTCTGGTGCGCCAAACCATCATCAACGTGTGCCGACGGAAACGCCTCGAAAGTGACTCGTACAACCCACCGCATGTGAGGCGGAAGCAGAGAATCACGGAGATTGTGCAGCGTTACCGCAACAAGCAACTGGAGCCCGAATTTTACACCTCCCTCTTCCACGAGGTGGGGGAGGGAAAGCCTCACCTCTAACACAGTCCCTGCCCTGTCCTGTCTTAACACTGGCTCACAAGTGCACACAACGCACCCACATACACACGTTTATGCTCAACGTGCATAAGTCATCGACAACACAGAATCTTTTATATTTATACTGTTCAACTTTGTTATTTATATAAATTCATAAATCAACACTGTCTGACTTTGAGAGTAAAGTGTGTGAAAAAGGCTTCGTTTTGAGGTCACAACAATTAATTGATGAGTCGAACGGCCGTGACTGTCCCGCCTCACTCAGAGGTCGTTTACATGTGACCTTTCTTTTTTCTTTTATTAACTGAAGAGAAACTGCACCATTTTGGTGTTTGAGCCTGGAAAAGTAGCATGAAAGCACTTAAAGTGAAAGCTTGTCAGAATACCAGTTCCCATTTCAGTGTCGGTCATGAAAATGGTAGTCTGTGAAATCGTAGGACATGCACTTTTATTTGTGTGCAGTCTGAGTGGACATTCACAAGTAGGTGATTCATACTAGGGGTGGGAATCACACTTACTCACGATACAATCTTGTGCCAGTGATACCATAACGTCTACAACCAAATACTGTGATTTGTTACATTCAATAGGTAGAAAAAAAATCTGAGACACATCAATCACGATCTGAAGAAAGGGCAAACTACAGTATACAGAAATGTGGATAGTTGAGTCAATGTTGTGAGCGATTGGTTTAGCTGTCAAGCCCTTCATTTTTACAGACTACTGTTTCTGTTCCTAACGCTATAATGTTAAACAAAACTCCATTCCCTTCCCGCCCCGTATCTTTTCAGCTTCTGCCGTTTTCAGGCTCAAAAACAAAAACACCCCCCGTTAAACAAATTTTTGCTGAAACAGTCTTTCTTAAACTGCCCTTTCGGTTTCTGCTTTTGCTTCTAAAAGACTAATTTGTTCTGGTCTCTAATTGCAATACGAAACCACCACCACCACGAAAAAATGTCCTTTACGCTTGTGACGAGGTGATTTTCTTATTTCTCACACGCACTTGCGTCCCGAACACACATTTCAAGGTGGAAATTTTTATGAATCTACTGACACGTCAATTCATCAACATGCTAAAGTCTTCCTTGTGCACACTGGTGGCCATGGCAGCAGCTTACTAGCGCGCACATCTTTTTAAATTATTGTGGGTGTAAGGCTTTACTTGTGTTCTTTTACTGTATGGAGATGTCATTTTCTAACTGCCAAAACTGGCCCGTCTCATAAACCACTGCTGTGTGCGTGTGCACTTTTGCATGTGTGCATGTTTGTCCAACCAGACTGACCTAGAGTGCCACCAAAAAACAAAATAAATTAAAATAAACACCCCCATCAAAGGCATTTAAAAATAACACTGTCACTTTGAGTGATGGATTAATAATTCCATTTGAAATGTGTGCCTGCTATGAATTAAGTTTAGTGCAAACATTTGGAGTCTTTTAGTTTTATTAAGGAGTATTTGGAATCTCTAAATATTACAAAATGATGCAACTTTGCACTTGTAATTTACCGAGAGCAAACAATTGCTATTTTATGAGTATAATTCTTAGTATTACTGGGAAAAAAAAAAAATATTTTGTCACTAAACTAATACCGTTGTAAGACAAAGTCGTACAAGAATTTTGTAATCTATTCCAAACAACCGTGTGCAAAGCTGTGGTCATCTGAGGATCCTGTCAACTTTCACAAGCAATGAACTACTGTGTAACAATGGTGACACCAATGCATGATATTACCCAAAGACTATAATGAATGATCTTCAGAGAGACAGCAACACCTCTGAATGTTGCATTCATGATTGTGTGGGGATTTTGGAATTCTCTCGTAACTTATTCTCGTAATATTATGACTGTTTTCCAAAAAAAATAAAAAATAAAAAAAAATGACAGAACCCTTTATGCATTTCACTCGACAAGTCCCTAAACAGAACGAGAGCAGTTTAACTGTCATGCTTTAAACATGTCTGGTGATGCATTTATAGGCTCAAGCATCACAGTGTTATTTATATACATATCAAACTTGCAAAACTTTTGGCTGCATAGATGTATTTTTTTTTACATTCTAATCCTATAGAGAGGAATATTTGAATGGACCCGTGCAGTTTTGTCCACTCGTTATAGCCCACAATTGTGTTCAGTCACTGTAATCTTGTTTCAAGGCCCCGCTCACTGTCTTGCCTGTAACAATGTGAACTTATTTATCACACACTTGGAACATGGCGAGTTTATTTTGTTCTATTTGGAAAGTCTTAATGCACTGAGCACATTCTGTGTTTATTTTCTTATTCCCTTTTGGTTACCTGAACATTTCTCTCTCTTTTTTTTTTTTTTGTATCTTTTTTGAGCAAGTGTGTATTTGCAAAGAAGCCCCTGCTGAAGGAAGAGTTTTATCGTGTGAAAATGTAAATGGAGTGGCGCCGTGGACTTTTTAACTTATCACATGTAATTGTGTATGACTCACTTTTTACTACGGTGCTTTATGCACATGCCTTTTATGAGAAGAAGAAAAGAAAACCCTTTTAAATCTGCTTGGAGGAAAGCCCCCTGCAATCAAGACGTCCCACCTTGTATCCTGTTACTACTTCACTGATTGATCATATTTAAGGACTTTCGCCATGTACAGATGCAATGAAGGATGAATTGTAAATATACTATAGCATAAGGCATTTACAAGTTGTCTGTTGCATTCCTCACTTCAGGTGGGGAGACAGGTTGTGTATGATTTGTGTGGGAGGAGTGCCGAATGTAACATACACCCATTAAAGCTATTATTGGTATTTTCATTGCCATTTTGTTATCAATAAGTGCTTAAGAAATGATAAAACATACAAATTTGCAACTTATCCAATATAAGATACTTCATAGAACATATATTACACAATATATGATGAAAAAAATGGGACTCTCTGACTCCGACATTTGTCTCCAGTGCTCCCTGGGCCTGGGGCTCCCTCCCCGGCCCGGGCGTCGGGCTCCGGGGGCCGGGCGGGGGTTTGAGGCCTGCCCCACTCCGGTAGAACTCCTGGCGCCCCGGGCAGGCTCCGGTGGCCGGTGGGCTGTCCGGTAGCCCTGCTGCGCTGGCCCTGTCCGGCCTATCGGGGTGCCAAAGGGTGGGGTGTGGTGGGTGGTGCTAGTGGGCGGGCGTGCCACCTACACCCGCCGGGTTGGGTGAGGCCTGGGTCGTGGCGGGTTTGGGTAGGGTGCAGGGGGGTCGCGGGGGGGGGGGGGGGCTGGGGGGGGGGGGTGCTGGGGACCGGTGGGGCTCTGCGGCCTTGGGCTCTGGGGGGGGGGGGTGCTGGGGGTGTGGGCCGGGGGCTGGGGCGAGGGTGTTCCGGGCGTCTGGGTCGGTGTCCGCTCGGGTGGCGTGGGTGTGGCCTTGGTGCTACCGCGGCCTGGGGATTCCGGGGGGGGGCGGTGCTCGCTTTGCTGGGCCGCGGTTAACGGCTTCTTTCTTTGGTGGCGGTCCTTATGCATGCCAGATCCATCGCACCAGCATCTACTGAAACTCAAACAGAATTCGCCTCTCCCTCCCACAGCCCGTTGAATCAGTGGGTGCTGGTGTCTGTGGATCTCACTTTGCTTTATCTATCCTTCCCTCCTTCCTCTCTTTAGTTTTTCCTCTGGTCACTTGAGATCTAAATTTATTGGAAGTTTGAGGTTTCTGGGGTTGGCATAAGACTCTGCTTTTGTAACCACGCAGGTGAGGTTTGGTTGGTGCTGGATTTCACTTTGATGGATTGGATGTACTGGTTTCTATGGATCTCACTCTGCCTCATCGATCCTTCCCTCCTTCCTCTCTTTATTTTTGCCTCTGGTCTCTTGAGATCTCGTTAATTTGTTGGAATTTAGAGGCTTCTGGGGTTGGCGTAAGACTTTGATTTTGTAACCATGGGGAAGGCAGGAAGTGTTTGGTCGGTGCTGGATTTCACTTTGATTTATCTTTCTTTTCTCTTTATCTTTTCTGACCTTTTCTCTGGTCTCCTGACCATTTGAACCTTACGACTCTGGCGAGACTCTCAAGTACCTGGTTAAGGTGAAGGGTAATGGGATTTTTATAAGGTTTTAGGTGAATTAATGAGTATAAATTTATACGTATTTGCACGCACGCACACATACACACACACAAAAAAAAAAAGAGCAATGATGATAAGACGTTGAATCGGTAAGACTACCGAATGAGTTCTTATGAGCTCTTTATAAAAAAAAAAAAAAAAAAAAAAGTGCTTAAGAGCGCTTTTCCTACAGGCAGAAATGGGTATTCGCAGTCATCTCACTAATGCAGTAATACAGTCATAATTTTAATATATTGATGTGAAAACGTACATGCTATAAAAAGTAGCAAACGTAAAATACTGCGGCGTTATGCTTTTTTTTTTTTTTTTGTGCTGTGATTTTTCCCCCACCATTCATAGCCATGAAATGTCTTTAATAGTATGTTTATAGTTTTTTTAATTTATTTTTTTTTTATTTTTTTTTAAAGGACAATTAGTTTTTGTATATAAAGAAAAACATCTTTAACAGGGTTTGAGGCTTGAGGCGGTTACCGTTGTCAGTTGGTAAAGGAGTGAGAAAGTGAGCCAAGGAGAAATGGGCGCGGATGTGACAACTGCCCTACAGCTGCGGGGTAATTGTCAAAGCAAAGTAGCTGTACTGTCTGAAACAGAAACAACATTTAGGTTTAAAATTCAAATAAAAAAAAAATCATTTACTACAGTAGCTATTTCAGAGAATACTTTTTTTTTTGTGTGTGTGTTTGTGTTATGCAGCCTTTTGGCCGCCATATGGCGCCCTCCCCTCAAAATTTAAAAGCCAATCATTTGGCATGCAAAACCAGTGGTTGCGTTTTATTCGTTGGTTCAACTATCCAATTTGGACAGAGCTCAGTAGAGAAAAAATGCTTTATCTTCTGCGTTTGCAGTACGGGGAGTCTGTCTGGAGTACAGTGGACCCCCGCTATTGGCAGGGGATAGGGCCGGACTGGACTATCTCATAAATAAATACAAATCAATAAAAACAAAACAACAGGAAAAAAAATGATGAACGTAGGGGTTGGGTCCCCGGGTCTCCAAGATTGAGGCATCTATCCAGCCTGTTTTCCATGTTTCCCTCTTCCAACACACCTGAATAATTATATGTTTTTTTCAAGAGCTGGCTGATGTTGATCATTTGATTCAGGTGTGTTGGAGGGTGGAAACCTGGAAAACAGGCTAGATTATATGCACATTCCTACTCGTTACCACTTCAGTAAAATATAAATGTGATCGGCACAATATATGGGACGTGAGCTCCTATGAGGAAACATATATTGGGGATTCTTCAGGGTGTTTTGAAATTAGTCGTTCCATGAGTAGGAAAAAGCAGTAGTGTGTGTGAGAGAGCGTTTTAGTAGGGTATGTGACCTTTTTTGTTGTTGTTGTTGTAGCGTCTATGAGAGCACGCTCTCAGCCAAAATAATGTCCCTGTCCCTAATGACTTTTCATGACTGTGGCCCCTGCGTGTGACTGTGGGTGTCAACACTCGCCACTAGAGGAGAGTTGAGGCCCCAAGTGTGAAGCGGCCCCTCCCCCTCGTCTTCCTCGGGTGTCCGCTGTTCGGCTCTCAGCTCAGCTGCTGTTGGCTCACACAAGCGGACTTCTTCTCTCGTGCTGGTCGAGCTTCACGCGTGGTGCGTGGTGCTGCGAGCATCTCCGCTCAGGGGACTTTGTGGTGGATGCTTCGAGATGGACTGAGGGGCCACTAGCGGGCCAAGAGCGGAACGTGAGAAGACCACTTTTTATTTCTCCAACCTCTTGTTGCGAAGCACCTTTCTGAGGGGTAGACTCCCCACCATGGAAGAGGAAGACGGGCATCTGGATAATGCGGTCCACGCCGTCAAGGAGTCGGACCGACAGCAGCGACTCAGGCTTTGTGTCCTAAACGAAACGTTGAACACAGAGCGGGATTACGTGCGGACTTTGCTCTTCCTTCAGTCTGTAAGTTTTGTCACACGCGTCACTCGATCACCACACCAAACTCCATTCACGAATTCTTTCATATTTGGAAGCGACCTCACTATCTGAAAACTGTCACGCTGAGTGTCGTGTGCAGTTCTGAATCAAATGAGTAAAGTACGCTCATTTATTCGGCGCTAGGAATAAAACCTTTTATTGATGAATTCTATGTTTAACTTGGCTTGTTTTGTTATGCAGTAAAATAGTCTTTTTCTTTCGTAAAATACTAGGAATCTCAACGAGGTTTGGCGTAGACATCCACGACGGCAGTTTCTACTACTTTCCCCAACTCCTCTTTTTTTTTTTTTTTTTTTTTATTTGTAGAATAGTTTATTCTGCATGTGTGCACAACGTGGTCTTTACCTAGACGCCTTTGACAGCATAGTGTTTTAGACATGCTGCTGTGATCTTATCTGTATGGGGCCATTATTCACACATCTCCATTGTCTTTCGTTGCCCAGGTTCAAAACAATCTGCAGTGTTGCAAGTAAATTGCTATTTATGAGCAATCAGCACCAAGACACCCACACTCCCCCTTTCAGATAAAGTTAAAGACCCCCTCTAACACTTTTGCCATCACATTTGATTAACCATGAATAGTCTTGCAAACTGTTACTCACAAGTCAGGTGCTGTCAGCTTCCATCTAAACTGAACAAGCAGCATTTAATGTGGCAAATTGAGTGCATATTTTTGTGTTTTATCTCCCTTTTTGTTAGAAGGTCAAACGCCAGCCTCTGCTTCATGTGGCTTCCCTCTGTTTTGAACGCAGCTGTCAGCAAACACGCTATTGTTTTATGCACATGCCAGTGGTTGTTGTCCAACTTCAATGTTGGTGAGTGTTGGTCACACAGTTTCCTCTTTCTCGTCATTTCAGTCACATGTTTGTCTGCACTTCCCCACTCCGAAACAGGTCTTTTCATACAACCCAGCCCTCACTTCAGGCCACTATTATGTGATATTGTCTTTTATTGTTCAGTCATGATTTAATACCAGGAGAACACTAGATCATGGATCCCTATTATATACTTACAAAAAAAATAAAAAAAATAAAAATAAAAGCTCCTCTCTGCGGCTCCACCACGTAACAGGCGATCAGTGCTTATCTTGTGTTGCAAGACGGTCTCGGCGGCAGCAGAGGGATGTGCTCTGTCCCCCTCCCCTTACCGAACCCCCTTCCGGGAGCATTGATAATGGTGCAGCCTCAAAGATTTATCAGAGGTCAGTGGACATGTGAAAGCTGGCATCTCCACATTTAAGTGGTCAAAGGTCAATTCGGGCAGTTTGCCCATGTGTACATCTGACTGTTCCTCACTTTTATTTTATGAATCAACCTGGAGTCAGTGTTCATTCAAGCATGTTCATATTCAGTTTGATTGCATTGATTATGTTTAAGTGTCAAAGCAGTGTCAGAAGCTTTATTTTGTAAGCCTGGATGGAGGTCTGCACTTCACTGCGCTTGTTTCAGTATAAGAAAAGGAAATGTTAGTGATTGCTTCCTTGAGCTCGTATCCTCATTTCTAATCCTCTTCACATAATGTCCAAAAGTAGGCTGTAGTGTGGAAAGAGGACTGAATGCCAAACAAATAGGGGTGTTAAAAAAAAATCGATTCGGCGATATATCGCGATACTACATCGCGCGATTCTCGAATCGATTCAATAATAGGCAAAATCGATTTTTTTTTTTTTTTTTTTTTTTTTTTTTTTTTTTTTTAGGATTCACACCTTAAGCATGGAAGAATGTTATATGAACGGAACATTAAGCCTTAATATTAGAGATCGACCGATATGCTTTTTTCAGGGCCGATACCGATTCCGATTATCGGTAGTCAAGGAGGCAGATAACCGATATTTGAAGCCGATATTCATTTGCAGTAAAAGTTAAAATGTTGGCACCAAATTTTTGAATAATGCAAACCCTAACCGTTCTTTACAATGGATTCTCACACTACACTTTTCATTTTACATCCTTCTATCTGCAATAAGACGTTGGTGGCGGGGGGAGTTAAATGTGGGGGCCAATGTGACATTACCTTTTATAGCATTTGGGATACTTGTAGTTTTATTCTATAAATGTTATATTTTTATATTTTGAAGTAATAGGAGGAACCCTGTCATTCAAAATGTGCATCAGCTGTGGCATTACTTATTACTACAGCAAAAATAAATAAAAAAATTCCATGAGAAAAACTATTCATCCCTGAACACCATACAGTTCTTGTAGACCTTATTATGATTATTGTTATTGTTACCATATAGACAGTTTTGATAAGCTGAGGATCTTAAATCGAGAACAGCAATATCATGCTACTCCTCTCTACAAGAGAACTGTCAAAAGACACTTCATCATGTAGTTTACTGCCACTTAGGATGCCCCAATCAACGCAGAAAAAGGGTTGAGTAAAATAACGTGGTTATAATAATAGTAAGAATAACTTGGTTAAACAGACATTGTTGCGGTGGACCGCTGCCAGTTTCTGCTGTTTAATGTGTTTTACACTTATAGACACGTGTGTGTATATGGGCACACTATTCTCTCACTACTGTACTGTACTGTATCACTTAATGGCACAGATGTACTTGTCTAAGTAATAACTGGGCTGCAACATTGCTAATTCACATTAACAAGCACTATCTTAGCTGTCCACATGAATAGTTACTAACACACGAGAAAGTTATACAACACACCAAACATGAGCTCATTATTCAAAGTATGATGCACGTAACGAAATTACATCACTGAACATTAATTGCAGCCGTGTACGGCCGTAGATGTTACATATTAGTGGCATCCATTGAGAGGATAATGTCCCAAATGACGGCAGACATGACGTGAAAAGAGAGACAAAACGAGCAAATAAGCACACTATACTTTAGTGCACTTCTCTACTAATGCCAAACATACGGAAGAGGACACGTTCGTGTAGTTAAACGGTGTTTGAGACACTTAATTTGTTACGGAGCGGACTTTAACGAGGTGCACAACGAGCTGTCAATCAAATCGACGTCGAAGCTTAAGGCACACAATGGCAAACCAGTGCGACAAATAAACACAATATAAAGTAACTAAACGCTATTTAGTGTCATTGTGGCATCTCACTGCATAATAACCGCTATGCAACAAGTAATGGACGTGACCCAGAATGCAATGTGTGCGTCACGAGAGGTAAATATAATGACGTTACTCTACTCTTAACATGGAACTAGACAATATAATAATGACAACTGTTAATATTTGGAACCTTTCTAACAAACATTATTTACTTAATTAAGTGAAAATGTGTGTGATTCCCTCCCCGAGTAGTTCAAGTAGCGAATTAGCTACTGGGTGTTAGCCTACATGCTAAGCTGAACACACCACTGTTCGCTAGCGGGGATTCAATGCAAGGCAATGCAGCTCCATTCATATAGTGCATTTAATACACAACATAATTCAATGTGTTTAGCTTATCATGGTGAAACGATCGGCGGAGTCTCTTCTCTTTTAACTTACCTTCGAAGCATGTGTCTGTCGCGTTGTGTACGTGGGTGAGTGTGTGACCGGCTACTGTGATACAGGCATACACTACTGATTGGTTCTGGCTCTTGCACGGCTAACCAATCAAATGCTGCTATGGGCGTTACATTGCTGGAGTTGGACTCCATAACAGACAGAGACGCTCTGGGCTGCATTCGAAGCGAAAAGACGGAGTTTTAAATGGATCGCTCATATCGGCCGTCAGATTAATAAAACAGACCGATACCGATATGTACCAATATGTCAAATATCGGCCCCGATTATCGGCCCGACCGATTATCGGTCGATCTCTACTTAATATTTTATTTTAATGCTGTTTAAACATGAAACAGATTACAACCTCTATAAGACTGAAATTTCAGATAAATAAATAATACATTTTCATATAAATCTTACAGTGTACATGTACAAATTTACTGATAGTATTTTCTAAATTTGAATGGAAAAAAATCGCAACAATCGACTTATAAATTCGTATCGGGATTAATCGGTATCGAATCGTGACCATTCGTATCGGGATTAATCGGTATCGAATCGAATCGTGACCTGTGAATCGTGATACGAATCGAATCGTCAGGTACTAGGCAATTCACACCCCTACAAACAAAGCATAATTCTCTTGAGTGCATAATCATTCAGCTCTATACAATCCAACTGAGAACAAAACTTGATTGGGCTTGTGTATCCATCCAGCGCAGGATGTGTCGTCAACTATAGGTGGGACATCATAGCAACCAGCCAAAATGTGATATGGGTGAGTTTGGCGACCTTTACAACTTTTTAAAATGAAGCACGTGAGATTCAGTTTTCTTTTACATTGTGGCGTTGCAGACACACACGCGCACAAAAAAAAAAAAAAAAAAAAAAAAAAAAGTCTTTCACTAGGAGCTCTCCTCTGCTGCTAATCCTTCACTTGCTCTCCATCCAGACTCCAGCTGAGCCTGCCCTTTTACCTCAGTGGGAGCGGAGGCTTTGTTACCACTTAGCTCACAGGGGCGTAGATAAGGGGGGGTCCGGCTGTGGGAGCTCAGGACATATGGTTTTGGTAAAGATAGTCATGCCATTTCTTTTTGTCGGTCCCTTCCCAAACCTCGCTCTGTCTGATCATAATACGAATTACCACACAGTGAGCATGTCAAATGCACTGTTGCACTGCATAATTGTTCTGGCATAAAAAGGCACACAGAGCTACCATAGGAAAGTTTAGGAAAAGAGAAAAACAGAATCTGTGGCATTAGTTTTTGAGTCCTTGTTATGAGTCAATAGCTCAAATAAATGATGAGAAATGAAGAGTGTCTGTTTATTGGGATGGTAAATGATTGAGTGTCCACTTGGCTCATCATCGACTACTATACTTACATTTGACACATCTGCACCGAAAACGTGAGATATTTCTGCTTAATGGAAGTCTAGGAGCTCAATTGGGATTCCAATCAATAAAAGAAGCACCTGAATGGCACAATTTTGTTAACGAAGGGGCATGTTATTGGAAAACGCTGAGCAGCATTATTCTGATCAATAATGTCAAGACAGGAGGGGAAAAAAGCTTTTAAAAAAAAGTAAATTCAATTATCACATGTTGGGTCAAGGATGTTTAGTCAAATGTCCATTCCTAAAGTTTTGGCATTGGCAGTGGTTTGAGCTGAGAGACCTGGTGGAGATTTCTGCTTTCCCACAGTCTCATTGGAGCGTTTCAACTCCTGCAGATATTGAACATCACCTCTTGCACTAATTACCACTGATTTATTTTTAACCTCCCTTTCTACACTTCCCGGAACTCTCCCCGGATCTATAGCTGCACAAAACAAGCCTAATATCCACAGTAACACACACAAAAAATGAGTAGGTGGCGCTGAGGAGCTCATTCTGTGAGCTGAATGCAACCAGTTAGGGTTGGTGGGAGGGAAGAGTGTGAAAAGAGGGATTAGAGGATTGGTTTTGTGTTTGTTTTTTGAGGTGTTATCATTGCACATCTGATTTTCCTGCTCGAGTGAAAGCTGGCTCACAAATGAACCAGAGTCAATTGCTGTAGCAGCTTTTTTCAGCAACAAATTCCCTTGTTAGCTTCTGATCACTCCTTAGTGCCATAGATTAGTGAGGATTTTTTTTATGGAGCAGCTTTGTGTTGAATCTTACCATGCAAAGTACCAAAATGTAGGCCATCTATGGCTTCTGTATTCTACTCCTCCATTTTACACTTGGTGAGTGGATTTCCCTATAGAAGATAACAATGGAGTTTTCTGCCATAAAAGCTGCAGGGTCTTTTTTTGGACATCCGTCCTCCTTTGTAACTCGTTTCCACCGGAGATACAGTAGGGCTAAGACCGACTCTCTTATGTCATGATTCACACTTTGACATCCATTGTACAGAATTTGCCTCCTACAAATCAGTACAACATTAGTTCTGGGAGTTTGGTGCCTTGCAAAATATATTACTGAGCTGTGCATGCAACTCTTACGCCGCCATTTGGTGGATTCCAATGTAGGGCCACGTAAATGCAGAAAACTTTCAGTTGTAAAAATGAAGGACATGCTTAAATGTTCAGTCTTGGCATGTGCGAGTGCAACTAAGCCAAAAACGACAACAAAAAAAAGCAATCCGTTGCTGTAGTAGTGTTTTGCCAATTACTGGCCTGGCACGGGTATTAGAGTGCTTTTTTTTCTGGAACGTCAATAGTGAGCAACATTGGGAAAGGGGCAATAGTCCCCTCCACTGTGTCTTGCTTTAGTTCTCATTATAGGGAATCATTTACATGCAGTCAATAACAGTATCAAAACCCAAATATTGGCAATGTTATGGTTTTGAAAGGCCATGTAAACACGCACAAAACCCCTTTTCTAAACCAAATACTTGCTCATATGCGTCTCGGGGTACCTCCATTGAACGTTTGTGTTCTCCGCATTCTCTATTCGTAGAGAATCTTGATCAACAGCACAGGAACTACCTGTATGCGCGACGGCCATCTTACATTGCCATTCGCTAATTGAGGCTAACTTGAAGGGGCGGCATTTTCAAATTATTTTCTGTCTCTACGCCAAAAATACTACAGTGCGTGCACTATGTATATACACACACATATATGTGTGTATATAAATCTGTGCGTCTGGCGCGTAACCCACCGGAACACACAAACAGAAATACACAAACATGGTGGATTTCAAACACAGGACAGACCCTCACTTTTGGAGCGAGGAGGAAACCTTAACTGACTGCTTTTATTAGTGTGGGGAGTGGCATGAAGATGGGTTTTATTGATGGTAGAAAGTAAGAAGCGGAAATGACATCTATTTGTGTCACGACGACGTCCGTACGTCACCGTTTGAATCCAATTGTGATGTATACGGGAGTAACTGCATGTAAACGGGTTATCCCAAATGTTTCAGAAACAGGAATCTTGACCTTGACACCAAATATTAACTGCATGTTAATAGTCGTAGAGGAAGTATCTATTGTTGATGGTCAAACCACCTCAACTGTCGTCTTGGCGTACTCTGAGCCTCTCCCCCGCCCCTGTGTGACGGCACTTGTCACCTTATCTCTAACGCCTGTTCATGATAGACAACGGTTGCGGCCCCCTTTCTTGACCCTGAGAAAAGTAAACGCTGATTAAGGCAGGGTGAGGAGGGGGTTCATCATCACTTGCTGCGGGATAATAGGAAGGATCTGGAAATCCCGTCCTTCCTTTGGGCCACACACACGTGAGATTATAAGAGCTCAGATGTTATGTGTTTTTCTGGCTTGTGTGCGCGTTCCTCTGCAGTTTGTTGTCGTAGTTGCAAGGATATGACACACACACACACACACACACACACACACACACGTGAGCTTGTACACAACATTGTGGGTGCAGAGGCCGTCATGCAGCAAATCGTCTCAACTTCCGTTGCAATATACACCATGTGTCAACTTCTTTTTGTTTGTTTTTTGTTTTCTCTGCTCGTGCGTCTCAGCCTTTCCCTCTTGGTAGCACACACAAGCATCAAGTTTCTCTGGGCTTTCTCTTAGGAGGGGTGGTATAAATAGCTTAACTCTCTTTTTGGCCTCCAACACTGGTGGTTTCAGTCCACTGCAACCTCACCCGAGCTGAAGTCATAGCAGTGCACACCGTGTAATAGAAGGTTTTTTTTTAACAGCAGGTAGAACAGTTACGATGGAGGCCTGCTGAGGTTTTGCGAGGGTTTATTATTATAACTGGGCTTTAAACAGGCCATTGAGTCTCCACAGGCAAAGCGTCACACCCATATTAATCTAGCCGTCAAATGTTGGCGGCTGCCGATGTTCTTGTGCTCCCTCTGATGAAGCGGAGGGGAGAGAATTAAGCAATTTAGTTTGATTGTTTTCAGCTACGGTTAAGCAGCAACAAACTAGTAAAAACGGGAATGGGTTTCTTAGAGTTGCTGAATCGTTACATTAAGAACAAACAATATTAGTGGTAACGGTTTATAATACTGTATAGCAGCATTGTGGTCCAACATTTTATCATTGTTTTGTTTGTAATGTATATTATCTTGACCAACGTGAAACAATATGTTATTGTTCCACCTAATGCTGAAAAAAGTGGCCTGTGAAAACGGATGTCAGTCAATGGTTTATTGTCGGGTAAGCGATTTGAAGTTTATCTTCCCTCCCGCCCAGACATAGAGGAAGTTTTAAACGTTGCCACTATACAATATGCCATTCCCTTCAGCCTACAGCACGCTGAGCGACGCAGCCGAATGTGACTCAACTGTACAAATGCGAACAAATTGCAGTCAGCGATTCACACCTTGCCCACTTACCACTTTGCTGCAATGTAAAAACTGTGTCCCCTAGTGTTCTTATTGTGAAACATTATTCTGATGCACCACCTATTATGTATTGTTATGTCTTGGCGGTGGCTGGTTTGGCCTCATTTTGCAACCAGAAATGCCATTTTTGTTGTGAAAGATGTGGTACAATGTGGCATTTTTGATTGGTTGTTAGATCTCTGATGTTGCGACACAGTTCAAAATCACGAAACCTTCTGCAAAATGGTTCGGATGCGTTGTCGCTTGGTGTGCGGCGGGCCTTAAGGCACTTGAAGAATGGTGCCTTGCCCTGTGGCGTATATACCACAGCGATGTCACTATCATGAAAAAGGAAGGTGAATGACAGTTGACGTTTTTTTTTTCTTTTTTTTTTTTTAAATCACGTGTGTTAATAAGCCACGTTTTTCCAGGCACAAAACTCTGGCAGGAATTTAAGGAATTAAAAGTTAACAAGTCTAAACCACTGTAATACCCAGAGGCATGATGTCAAAAGCCCCACCTCACACTCACCCCACCATTTCCCAACAAGAGGTGCTGCTACTGTGTGTTAATATTAGTGGAAAAACTTGCATGGTATCCGAAAAAAACTGAATTGAATTGTTAACAGTATATCTTGTAATAGTGTCATATGTTATTCATGCTAGATAATGTTAGCACTAAGGCTTGAGGGGGCTTCACCAACCAAGGTAGCGGCCTTAAACTGTTTGTTGTCTTTCTCAAGTGCAACCAGATGTGTCTTCTCCCTTAGGTCAAAGGTCATTCGTCCAATTGAAAAATGGCAAACAGATTTCTAGAACTTTTAAAACCTCTCTAAGGTTATGGGATGGTTGAATTCATTGTCTAATCAGGGAAGGTCAGTTTAAAAGTCCCAGCCTGCTTGTGGTCTATGCCAGCCAGCAGATCACATGACAATCACATGAAGAAGAAAATATTGTGGCTGTGCCAGTTTTGTTTTTTGAGCTTTTTTTTTTTTTTTAATACATCCTTGACTGTGACCTCTTAGTCAGTTTCGCTGTTTGTATGTATCTACCAAAGCCGTGAGGATATCATCTTAGTGACAGGCTATCTAAGATGCTGTCTTGTCTCTCATAATTAATGTATGTTCGATCAAGACATTTCCTGGCAAGATGAAAGACCCTCTGATATGCTTGGGAAGATTAATTAAGTAGAGCTTCTTTCTACAAGGTGCCTATGTTTAATTGAGCAGTCATGTGATTGTGGAAAAAAAAATGATCTAAGGCATTAATTGCAAATGTGCCAATTGGGTTGTCAACATCAAATCATTTTAGAATTCATAGTCCTCTCGACTCTTCCATTGAATAATTGGATGTCTTCATTAGAAGCCTCACAGTGGCCTAAATCCAACATCTTTTGCAACTCTGACATGTTGCATGTTACATTTGTCACATTTCAACACTTGATGATATCTTAAATTAGATCCAATATGCTTCAGATCAGTTTTATCAGTTTCAATCTTTAAATTACTGGCATCTTCCTCGGTGCTTATGAGTGTTACAGTCAAAATGTCTGCTTAGGGAATTCGATATCTTTTCTTATTTCACATTCTTTTTTTTTAACCTTATGTGCATCAGCATGCTGGTTCCACTTCGTGTCATAATTGTTCTTGACAGCTTCTTGCGGCATGAATGCTGAAGGGCTTTTAACTTGGCATTTTTTTTCAGCGAGATGACATTTTCACCAGCGTTAAGGGCTTTAGTCATCTGAGATCTTAGTGGTGATTCTGTTCTTGGCCGCTAACCAGAAGCAACGTCTGAAATGCTTATTTAGAAGAGGAAACATTTCACAGATTTCTTCACCATAGGTGGCTGTATAATTTATATTTCCAATGAGTTATATTTGTTTTTTTTACAGAATGCATCCAAAAATGAAATGAGAAGAAACAGTAGTCAGGGAGTGGTTACTCCCACAAGTGAAGATGAGACTAAATATAGGTCAGTTTATGTATTCTGGGCTTGGAAAATACTTTTTCATACAATCCACCACTACTCTCTTTCTCATGCCATTACATGGTTCTTCTTCCTCTTAGTAATTGTAATTTTAGTTTGTGGCTCATCTTTTGTTGGAGGTACTACTACACCCACTTACTATTTGAGTACTGTATATGATTAAGTGCATCCACTATCCAACCTTTCTTCATCAGAAAAAAAAAAAAATCATTTAGACTCCAATTAGCCATTTACGTAAGAGAAATGACAATATTCACAATTGGCTTGAATGGTCAACTTAGCTTTTTGTCCCACCTGGTCTTTGGTCTGTTTGAGGCCTCATGGGTAACTGGCAGCTCACACCACATTACACTCCAGTGTCCAGATGGCCTCCTCAATCTGGTCCATAATGTTATCTGCAGATCACTGCATGTCACTCACTCACAGGGAAAACCACTGTGGAAGAGAGGAACCTGAGTGTCAGGGCTGCAATAGATGAAGTATTCAATTACTTTAGTGAACATTACCTGGATGAACAATCAGGAATAAAGGCTGATAGTCATCAGTTTAGAGTAAGAGATTTGCAAAGAAATGCAAGTTTGTTGATGTGGGCTGTTTCATACACAAAGCCTGTGGAATGTCTTTTACATAGAAAATGGTAAAATAATAAAAATAATGAAGTACATGTCAATGCAGCTTACATTGTGATATGATGATGAGTCAAAAATGTAATTTGACATTTTTTTCTCTGTTTTGCATCCATTAGCATTAGAATATAGCTACGTTTCATCAATATTCACATTCTTGGTGAAAACACTGACAAACAGAGCTTGTTTCAACATACTCTTATACTCTACTGCCACCTGCTGGCTGTGATTTTAATAACTACCATTGCTTTCATGTCAGAGCTGCATCAAAGCCTTCTGTATGCTCTTGCATAAAAAAATAAAAAATAAAAATACAAAAAGTATAAACACATTTTTGTGAGTGAATGACAAAGTATTAAAAACATTTTACATGTTTTTTGGCTTGAATGAGTTAATGTCTATGCGCTTTTGTTGTAGCCATATTGTACTGATAAGCCAGGACAGGTGTATGTTCAGTGTTCCCATTTTTCAGGGTCTTTGGTTATTTTTGATAAGCACTATAAAGCAAAGACAAATACACCTCGAGAGATTCTCCTTTACAGTGATGCTGACTGAGCTGAGAACTAGTTGCCATTTCAAATCAAGATATGGTTACATATTCAACATCATGCCCATCACCCATTCAACAATGCGCACAGGAGAGTTTTGGTACATTGCCGTTCATCACTTTGTGTGCTGCTGAAGGAACTCTGAAGTTTAAAGCCCTTCAATTTGGAATTGAGTAAGGGGGCTCTGGTTAGTAGCTGGACAACATTCAAAGAAGACTTCTTTGTTTTTTTTTAAAAGATTGCATGTGCCAAAACAACGTTCTCTTTGAAGACAGCGAGGGATTGGTTAGAACGTTGTGGGTGTTTGAGGGGTGTGTGAGAGTAGAGCTGTGAATTCAGGCCTCAGGGAGAAAGAATGCTACCGAGGTTTGCTCGAAGCCTTCATTGTGGCAGCACCGCGGGCCATTCTCAAGCTCTGCAGCACTTTGCCCTCTGAAGCAGGAATTTCTACATTTATTTATTCAATTTCATGCCATGTCGACCCCAAAACGGCCTCAAGGTCTCTCCAAAACTGCCCTGTCCCCCTGCCCGCCCCTTTGTGGTTGGCTAACTCAAAAGAGACCATTAATGGATGCATTGTTTTACAGCTTGTTGTTTTCTACCGGATGGGAAAGGGTGGAGAGTTTGTGGCTGGTGACCAGAGAACTTGCACACAAGAATCCTCAATATGTGGTTGGCTTGCACTCTTCTCTCAGTTGGTATGGGAACTAGTGGCATTTAAAAAGGGGGTTCTGATAGCAAAGTGCTCGAAATTCATTAAAGTTAAATGAAAATGAAAAGTTTTAGTGAAGCCCCGATTGGTTAGCAAGAGGCATCTCCATAATCTCTCTCCATTCTTTTGATGAAGAACCTGTTTTTCCTCCTAACTGACGGTTTTCGTTTCATTGTACTGGGAAAAAAAAGTTTTTGTAGTGACTTGTTTCAGTTCATGTTATTTATGCCTGTGTGTTTCTACTTACAAGTTATTTTGTTTTATAAAGCAAAACTGACAAATACTCAGATATTGTTCATTTCTACCAGGGGAGGGGTGATGGGGTGTGCGGACGGAGTGTTGGGGCGGGGGGCACCACAAAACATTTATGCTTAGGGCACCAAAATGGCTAGCGCCGGCCCTGGTCGGTATAGTGCTATTTAATCTAAGGCTTCCAAAACGGAAGCAAGCACCTTGGTGGTATTACTCTAAATAAGCATCACATTATACTGTGTGGACTGGCTTGATGGTGGAGGTCAAAAAGTGTCCTGAGGCTGACATAGCAGACGTGAGGGCAGCAGGCTCCTTTACTCGCCGTCCATTGGAGCGAACACAAGGCCACACAAGCATATGGTCCATCTGGCTCTTCACACCTGACTGTCTGGCTCTTCTTTGTTGCTGCTGATTAACTGGAGCAGTTAGCAGACCCTCCAACACGTATCTGACCCGTTGACTGAAGGTCATACAATCATGCTAGATGGACTGTACATGACACTGAGCACAGTTGGCTGTGATAAAGACTTTTTGCAATGTGTTAGGTGGCAATGATGATGGATGTTGGCTCAAATCTAGATGTCAGGTCAGATTCTTGACCTCTAAGGTTAAAAACAATCAGTTCCAGGATGGTGGTTGACATCCAATTTGTTTTCATTACAGAACAATTTAGCCCATATTATGGATGAGGAAGGTGGAACATAGCTCACGTGTCATTTTATTCTAAATTGTCTACAAGTATAAAAAGAACCTAATGCCTGCAGAAAAAAGAAAGAAAGAAAGAAATCAATAAAACAGTCTACATTTCCTAACAAGTGATAATTATTATACTAAAGACAGGTTGGTTTGTCATCCTGATCATTTTCAAGCAATCATATTTATGAAAATAAAAATCACCCATTAAAATGATTTTTTTTCCTTTAATTTTTGAAAATGTCAAGTCATTGTGACAAAATGTTTTGGTTGTTGCCAGTTTGTTTGCAGGTTTATGTGAACAAAGTTAATCAATTAATTGATGACTTAATTGATTACCATTTACAAATAATAAATAAATAAATGAAATAATTAGTCTCTTTGAGCCATTGTTAAACTTAAAATTAACTTAAAATTATAAAATATGAATATATAAAGAGATTATAATATAAATGTAAAATAAAAGTCCAAATCTGCCGATTTCAGCATTTCACCAGTAATTATTCTCTGACTTGTGTCATCCGTCATGAAGGCAGACTAATTAGCTTTTATGTTTAATCAAAGTAAGACGTTTGCAAACAGTGATTTGGTGGCCACAGATTTTGATTGTGAAGGATCATATGTCAACAATTTTATTGATTGTGAAGCATCATTTGGCAAAGGATTTACTGTCTGATGTGTGATTTAGCATATGTGCATGTCCATGTACTGTATGCTGATGTTTCTGAGTCCCAAAAAGGGACCAATTTTCTTAATTTTGTCTTGAAGTGAGAAAGTTTGTAAAAGTCTGTAATAACTCGTGCGTGGATGAACTTTGTAAGGCTGATTGTCACATATGGAGCTTCACATAAACTTTCACACTTGGCTTGAGGTTCAGTGGCATTAGTAGTTAAACATGTCCTTCCTTTTTCACAAAGGCCACACTTCCTGCCCTGAAACAACATCTGCTGCTAGAGGCACTGCTTCGTTGTGAAGAGTGTTTATTTTCCTGCACTTGCCTATCTGCTTGAATAGAATGATATTTGTGGGTGTCTGAAAAAGAGCTCGTTTTGTTCTCCTTCCACTTCTTCCTGTTTGTGGGCCACACGGAAATACACTTGCAGAGGTGTGCCTTAGACTTCTCTTGCATCTTTTTTTCTGACATGTACATTCACCAGCCACTTTCAAAACAATATGCAATACGCATACTATAACCACTCATGAACTGTGCTGTAAAAAACGGCATTATAGTCTTTATACAAACAGAATTTCACTTGCTATGCTTCAATTGGAAGTCATTAGATTGCACAACTTGTACCTAAATGCTGTATATTGCTGCAATGAAGCGTACAGTGACGCAGCAGTGGGCAGTTTCACAACTAGCGTCCACATTTGATCGCTGGAGGTAGGTAAAACAATGTGTAGACTAGCTTATGATGAAAATGCATCTAGTGACATAGTTGTGTAAATACACACGCTGCTTCTTGTCGTCATGTGAGAGCCAGTGCTTGCTTTCTGCATGACATCTCCACACCAATCATCGTATTGCCCTCCCTGGTGCTTGTTTTAAGTGTGAAAAAACTCTTGCTTAACAGCTTTTGTGTCAGAGGAAATGATGCAGGGTGACAATTGTAGCAAAAAAAAAGAAAAAAAAAAAAAAAAAAAAGTACTGTATGTCATATAAAGCCAGTTACGAATACCTACGTGGTAGAGCTGTGTGATTTAGCAATACATATTGTAGATACAATACAAAGTGTCTATCCTACGATATAATCTCGGGTTGTAAAGTAACAACAATATTGTTGATATTAAAATTGCTATGTTATCGTTGTTGTCGTGATAATATTAAATATTACAAAATATTAAAATCACTACATCTGTTGAGAAGGTGAGCTTGTATTCCATTTGTGCAGTTCTAGTACCCTCTGGTAGGTTAATTAATTAGTTCAGTTTAATTTTGGTTAGGAATGTTTTGGCCATTGCGGCAGTTATCACTCCCATAAATCAGTAATACCAGCAAATATTTTTCAACATCTCCATCAAAAAACATTGCTTTTCGCCCGCTTCACCAAAACATGGCATTGTGAAGTACGGTACATAGAATCAGACCATGATACTTTGCGCCGCTGAGCCATTAGGAGCACATGACAATGACATGTGACATGACATGACATGGCCAAGCACACTGCTGTTATTATGTAAAAAACAATAATACAATATTGTGCTTTTTTTCCTGATAAGACTTTTTTTTTTAAATACAATACAGTAATGTGAATTTTTAGTATTATGAGCTTATTTATCTTGCCAACCGCCCCACAATATCGTAATTATTGTACCGTGAAGTTCATGTCGTGATATTTATCGTATCGTCCTGAATATCGTTTCATCCCTAATATAATCCATTATAATTGATATTGTTGGATTTACCTTGCCACTACTGAGGGAATTATGTCGTACCCCTCCGTTTAGTATTACCTATGTATCAATGGTAGGCATACTTGAATGATACTTGAAGTGCTGCAGGGTCCACCAGTCATCTTTTTATTTATTTTTTTATTTTTTTATTTGAGCCAACATGTGATCGCCCTGTTTGAACTAGAAATGTATATTCATCACATAACACAATAATATGAGCCTTCTTTGCGACAACAAAAACTGAGTAGCGGCGAGCATCTTTTTAACCTTTTACAAACACCAATTAATTAATGTCACAGCAGCAAATCTCAGTGAGCATTGTTAGGATCAACTCCACAATGTGGTTGGCTTTGTGTGTGTGTGCATGAGTCTGTTCTGTGATGACTCCACGGAAGTCATTGCAGAGGACAAATAAAATGATGATAGTAACCCACACAAGAACTTATGAATGAATGCTTTACAAACGTGCGTAGTCCAGTGGAGCTAATAAAAGTTTTATGGTTGCAGTTTGAGCCAACAGAATAATTCCATTGTTTTACATGGGGAAAAAATGTTTCTATAATCCAGTACAGTATGTGAACAAATCACTGCATCAGCCCTTTGCTGCTGAGACATCTACTAAATTGATTCAAAATGTTTACATAGTGTAAATATAAAGGTTATGGATTTAGTTGTTAGTAATTAACAATTGAAGACTTTTACTCACAGTCTGACATCAAAGCTAGCATTTTACAAGCTTTTCATTTTGGTTTGTTGTATTGTATTCCATTGCATGAACAATTTCCGTTTTGAGCTGCTTTGGGACATTAACTTACTGACATGAGTGTTTTAAATGCACCCGGGTTGTACTTGGCAGCCTAATATGCACTCTACGAAGCTTGTTATTCGCCTCCAGTGGGATTGCATCATCAGCAGTTTACCTTTACAGCCTGCCGCGCTTCTGGCAAGAGGACGTCATTTGCAACATCTCTCTCGAGTCCTTGCTGGCAGTTCACAAGATGAATTTGTGTCCCAGCTGACCAGCTTTTGTTAACATGCTGATGGATGTTGGTACTATTTTCACTGCGGTAACAATGAATGCATAGTCTGCAAGCAATCAAATGCTAGATTGTGGAGAATGCTACAAGAGGAACCAAGCCAAGAATCAGCTATTAGTTTGAATGTTAATTCTACAAATGTCCAAAATACTATGTTTGAGAGGACATTTTTGTTATTAAATAATTTCTCAAAATAATACTGGCTGCAGCCTTAGTCCCAAGACTAAACTATAGGTTATAGGCCGTCAGGTCACACACGTTTTCGTTCAGTTTCGCTCCACTACCAGGGGCACTAAATAATCTTTACTTCATAAAATAGATTTATCAGTAGTAAGTAAGAATCCGTGGAGTTCACCCTGTGAAAACCTGCCAATTTTGTGTTTTCGGTGGTGAAACCCCGGCACTATTTTGCGATGAGGCGCAGTGATCTCTGGTGTGGGCGTAGTGCCATTAGGTCGGTAGCAGTGTGATTTAGGTCACATGAGCCAATCAGGTAGCTGCTGCTTTCTCCTCACCATAACAACCGCATATCAAAAATGGCGACTACAACGTTGGAAAGCGAAGAAGAGCGAAAGGAGAAAAAAAGTTAAAAAGAAAGTGGGGAAAAAACTTCGTTCCCGTTCAGGTTTGCCCATCGCTTCAGCTGGCCCCGTCCTTCCAGCCATCTGCATCATTTGATAAAATAAATTTCAAAGTATACTCGTCTGGGATCGGAAGGAACACGGAAGAGGGATCATCTCGCCAAAGCAGAAACATTGTCGGCAGGTATGTGCTACACACACGCGTGCCCATTTCTGTTATTAATGTGACCGATATTTAGTATAGGGCTGAAAATAATTTGTTGCTAGGTTAAGTTTTAAGGCTATAGTTTAGTAAAAACGCGAGCTGCTGAATGATTTATCGAGTGAATCCAACAGTGGTTACCAAACTCGGGTTACCTGTGCCCATCAGAGTCATAATAGAGAGTCACAGCTACACGCTCCCTTTTCCCCAAACTCTCTCTCACCAACCTCAACAAACACTTTACTTGTAAATATGTGATGTGCATATACTGTAAAAAGAGGTGATGTGACAATAACACTTATAATGTAATTCTTTTTTGTCTAAAGATGGGTTGCTGCAGGCAGCTGAGATGATGAAATAAATAAATAAATAAAATTGATTCTCTAAAAATGAAAAACAGTTGGTTGTTAATTATTACATGCAAATGTGTTTTTTTTGTCTTCTGTATTTATAATTGTTCTTTGACCAAGAAAGTATATAGGCCTATAGGTGTATTTTTATTTCTATCCAAATATACGATTATTCACTAGAATTTTCAGTAGGATATCCGAATACCAAAATATTTGATAGCTGCAGCACTAATAATACTAATTTTGAGTTGTGGCACGCCCACACGAGTTATTTTACCACACACCCGTGTCAAAACTAGCTTACTACACACACTGCACCCCAACTTCAAATTTTTGCTAACATAATAATAATAATAATAATAATAATATATTATGAATTTTGTTGGATCCAAAAGCAACTTACATAATTATATATTATATGATTGTAATTGTCTTATTTTCAAATGTTTAAATATTTTCTTGATTTGAACAAAATATAATTGTTTTGAATAATCTTGATTTCAATTATTACCAAAATAATTGTGATGAGTATTTTTTTTCCATAATAGAGCAGCCCTAGTCTGATGTGAATATGTGTATCTTGTGCTCATCTTTCCCTTTAATTTTCTATTTCAGGCAGTATATACTGAAACGAAGATTGAGGTGTGATTTCCCCCAGCTGGTTTTTCACACCCCTTTCCAGCAACACCTCTGAAATGGTTTTTGTAGAGACATTATCAACAACTGACAAACTTTTAGACAGGGTACCTCACTCATCAGATACATCAACTACTGAGTCTACTGACGTAAGCCAAGAAAGTGACACTAACACATAGCTGGTAAAACATCAGGTTGTAAAATCACAGGGCATACGAGGACACTTTACAGTGCAGGGCTGTAAAATCTATGTAAAATCTGCCATTTTGTTTGTTTCATTATCAAGATGTTAACTCTCCATTTTTCCACAAAAAAAATGCCCAAAACAAAGTTCCATGGTTTTATTGTGAATGCACATTTGATTTTTATTTGATTTATTTTTTATTTTTATTATTAATATTTTTTGTGTGTCGGGCATGGGGGGGGGGGGGGGGGGGGGGTATAAATGACATGCTGTGATGACATAATCTGATACTTTAATAAATATTCTATATGTTATAATAATCTGGGCTCTGAATGCATCTATTTCCATCTAGTCCATTTTGCCTTGTTCCAGGTTTGTGGTGCATGGTAGTATTTTTGGCCGATGTATGCTGCTTCTTGTGTACCTTTCATTACGTAGTAGGTTGTGAATTGTTTTCATATATGAAACATAAACATTGCTAAATGTAACATTCGTGTGCTGGTGTCACTTCCAGTTGAAGCGTTTTTTGTTTTTTTTTGGCACAAATTTAATGATCTAAATTCACATGATTGCACCAAACCACCAATACTTGTTTCTGATGTTAGGTACATGTATTTATAACATCTGGGAATGATTTTCTGTTGCCAAATTTAATGTAAGATGTTTTAAAACCAAAAACTGCAGCACAAGATTTTCGTTTTTTGTTATTTACCTATATATGCATTTCTGGCTTGTGACAAAATTGGGGCAGGAAAACATTGGGTGAACTTTTAACCCAAAGTTCAGAAGGGTATTATCTATCAAAAAATGCATTGAACAAGTAGTGCCCAGACAGTGGAGCGAAACTCATTTTCTAGGCACTTTTTGGGGGTTCACCCCACGGCCTATTATGAAGCCTAGGTGATAAGCTTTTATTTAGGAAATTTATAAATACCATTACAATCCCTGAAGATGCAAGCAATTGTAGCATTACTTATTCACAATTTCACACAATTCTCCAGTTATTATTTCAGTTTATGAAAAGCTAAGTGAATTGAGTTATTTCGATAGCTGTGTAAATTACAAGTTAATATAATTTGAATTTGATTGACATAATGCAAGGTGCTCTCACTGCTCCGTGATAATAATAACAACAGATTAAGCTACTGATTTTTGTGCCACATCCACATAGACCTACGAATGAGTTTAACGTTCAGAGTGAGCATGTAATAATTGTTTTCCGTAATCCATAAACTAACTTTTGTCAAATTCTCATCCTTAGTTAAGATGGAAACATGATTTCTTTTTAAATTGTGGCTGAAGATAAGACCTTATCCTCTCCAATTTTACGATTACACCAAATATATGCCCTTCCAGTATACAATTCATCAATTATTGGGTGCCCCCCCCCCCCCCCCCCAAAAAAAAAAAAAAAAAAAAGCACAAAGGTCATCTGAGATGGCCCATCAGCTGCATCCTTTTGCCTCTCAGTATGTTGATTTAAGAAGTAATGAGCTCAACAACTGTGTCCAGAAGGTCGAGTCGAGTTACAAGCAGCTTAGCTACAGCCCGCGTAAGGGATATACAGTACTACTGTAGCATTATTCAGCTCGTATCAATATTCAGCTTATATCTTAATGTCAATGAAGTAAGTGCATGGCAAATGCCATGAAGCTTATGTTGATGGTTGTCAAGATAGAGATGTGATGGGTGGGTGGTGGGGCGGGGACAATTTCTGATGCACATTATTGCAAACTCCCTCACCAATAGCACGACGGGACATGTTTAGGATTGTTCAGTCCTGGCAGTGGTCTGTATTCAACTAAGGGCCAATTTTGTTTTGGTCTGTTTCTGATTGTGATCGTGCTGTTAAATTATTTCAGTCAAGATGATCAAAGTATTGATTTGTGATACCTTACTTTCCATATGTTTTGTACGTGCGCAGCCTGCTCCATCAAGTGATGTCAGTGTCTGAGACAGGATAGTGGATGGAGAAAGCCAGAATATTCTCTCTAAACAAACCTGTGTGCTTTTGTAATGGAACAATGACAACAGCCAACACAATCCTGGGTGAGGATGGCCAATAGAGTGGACTGAAAGGATCTCTTTGTTGCTCTGGCCCACCGTCCTCCCTACTATAATCCATCGTGTCACCACATCTGTGTAGCACATTTTTTTGTGGGATCTTTTTTTGTTTTTAACCTGCTTTTTCTTGCACAATGATCCCTTTTTTTTTTTATTTGGGCATCTTTTGCCCACCCTTATCCTTTTATTATCATCATCAACTACTTTTGGTCTTATTTGGCACTGGGCACTCTCTCACTTGATTGAACCATTCAGTGTGGACTTGTGACAGATTGCCATATGGGGGAAAAACAATGAGTGCATGCCTCAAGCACAAAGTACAGTAGATTCCTCCCCAAAATAACTGCCAGTAACCAAACTACGGATCCATTTATCCTTGGTTTTAATTAGAGAGGTGCCACCTCACTGTTTTTTTGCATTCTTTTTTGGTCTCTGCTCAAAATATAACCATAATGACTTCAATCTTGTGAGCAAATGTGTGATTATAAGTGTTGGCTTTTTTTTTTTTTTTTTTTTTGAAGAGGAGGAGCTACTGTGAGTAACACTTGGTGTTGACTCTGAGTTCATTTTTATAGCACATAAAGTGTTTTATTGGACCTGACTAGAACTCGAAGCAGCAACATGTCATTATTTTAACCTGAATTAACAGCGTCAAAATAATTTGCATGCTGCAGTAGCTTGTAATAAGGACTAACGCATCTCTCCTGTTGTCACGGACACAACTATTTTCGTGGCCAGTGAAGCCTTGTCTCCACCAAACCGTTCAATTGATAATTGTGAGTTTTGTATTATTATGAATGTCATAAAAGCAATATAGATTGAAAAGGATTGCAAATATTTGTATCCAGGTTTTATTTCCATTTTATATTACATTTAGTGGTGATAGGTATGGAGATTTCACAAAACCTGGAGAGTCGCCCTCCCTTGTGCAATTGAGTTTGTAAATGCAATGCTGTCAAGAACAGGATTGCAAGGCGAGGTCCTGGCCCTTAGCAACACTCCTAAAGTGCAACACCATTCATTACATGGACAGGAAGAGGAAGGGTGATGAGGAAGGAGGAGGGTGCGGGGAAAATTAAGATTCAGTGGTTTTGGAATTGACGTCTCTGCTTTATCCCTCTCATTTTGTTTAGACGATGGTTGTCTGCAGCTTTTAGGTCGAAAGTCAGACGTGAGGTGGTGGTTTAAGACTGTCAGATAAAGGATAAGAGACAGAAGAATGGGGAAGCTAAGGCAGAAGATAGATTCACATCCCTATTTATTTACTGTCAATGTCATGAGTGTGACTGACCAACATGGCATCCATAACCTCACATAAAGTGATCCCGTTATGGTTGTCGTATTGGAAGATGAGTTTGACAGTGAAGCAGTCATTTTGGTTTCTGTCTTCGACAACAACTTTTGGGTGTATTAATTCACTCTGTAGAATATATATACAGTAAACTATGCAATGTCATGTTTCGTTTGATTTTTGCAGTTCAGTTCAAATCCAGGGTTTGGATTAGAGGGGGTAAATACTGATCCGGTTGCGTTTCCATGGCAAGATGACAATAAACATGACATCATCGCGGTGCGGCACTGTGTATCCCACCAACGAATTAAACAGAGAAGTAGTGCATAACACGGCACAAGTTGGACAAAATAGAACATATTCCCCCTACTGTGGCCAACAGTCACATGCTGAGAAGGAAATACAGGAGTCTCTCATTGTCTCATCCGTGTCCCAAAAAGTTGCAAAGGTGTTTATTTTGGTAGCCTTAACCATTTCTGACAATAGATGTGCAAAATAAATTTGATTTCATGAAGCAGAATTGCTTGAGTTTAAAGCTGTCACTATCGAGTCATTTTTTATATGTATACAATGTAGGGGTGTTAAAAAAATCGATTCGGCGATATATCGCGATACCACATCGCGCGATTCTCGAATCGATTCAATAATCGGCAGAATCGATTTTTTATTTTATTTATTTATTTATTTATTTATTTTATTTTTATTTTTTTTAGGATTCACACCTTGAGCATGGAAGAATGTTATATGAACGGAACATTAAGCCTTAATATTTTATTTTAATGCTGTTCAAACATGAAACAGATTACAACCTCTATAAGACTGAAATTTCAGATAAATAAATAATACATTTTCATATAAATCTTACACTCTACAAGCTTACTGATTAGTATTTTCTAAATTTGAATGAAAAAAAATCGCAACAATCGACTTATAAATTCGTATCGGGATTAATCGGTATCGAATCGAATCGTGACCTGTGAATCGTGATACGAATCGAATCGTCAGGTACTAGGCAATTCACACCCCTAATACAATGTATACATTCAAATTTTGCAATAGAAGAAGAACCAAGTTTTCAGATATTTTACAGTTAACAGTGCACATCTGCAATTTGGGATCATTTATTGCAATTTCTCCTTGCATTTCAAGCAGGTTATCAACCTGGAAAGAAAAAAAAAATGTACAAACAAAACAAAATTCTCCAATTATTATACTTTACACAAGATTTCATCTTGCAAACTGCTGAAATGCAAAACCGGGGCTAGACCCTTTTCATGCCATGTGTTTCCTTAAATGTCAAGCTGACTGCTTTGTCAAACATACTAAACATATCTACTGTATTTTATTTTACTTTCCCAGGCATTTTTGCACAGAATCAGGCAAACTGCAGATGACCAACAATGTCTCTCGCCTGAACACGTCAAGGTAGGACTGACTTCTTTCTCAACAAGTTCAATCTGGATTTTCTTCCACACTGAATGTACTTTTCCTGTTTTACCGTTTGGCCCCTCATCTTGATCCATCTGTCGGTCACTTCCTTCCTCACTCCTTTCCTTTATCTCCCCGTTCCTCTCTATCCTCTCTGTTTCAATCGTCCCACTGTTTATAGATTCTGTTTTCTAACATTGAGGACATCCTGGAATTACATAAAGAGGTGTTGTCCTCTGTGGAGGCCATCCTGCAGCCCGAACCCCAGCCACATCATGCACTGGGACATGTGTTCCTCCAGTTTGTAAGTCCAATCAAACAACCGCACAAACCGCAACTACATGGGCATGCAAAACACGCACACTTTTCACCCATTAACCTCAAATGTACAGAAAATAACCTTAATTCTAACTTTGCCTTGAGCACCCTCATCTTGAACCCTCTTCACTGCGACACTGCCCTAAATCTCACTCTGTTTCTCTTCTGTTGTCAGTCAGCATGTTTACATGTTGCGGCAAACAACAAATCAATATTTATCTTTAATTTCTGTCACTGTACTTGGGCAACTTTAGATGTTAAATGGTACTTCATTTATAATGGCGCTTTTCCACCTTTCAAGGCCCTCAACACGCTTTACATTCGACTACTGATGACGCAGCATCGGTTTCTTGCTCAAGGATACTTTGACGTGGTCACAATGGCATGGGATCGAACCCACAACCTCTGGGTCGCGGGATGCCCACTCTAACACTAACCCACGTCACTTTAGCCATGTTGGAGCTTTAGCCACGTTACTGCCTTTACATCATATTCAGCTCCAAAATCAAGTGCCCTCAAGACTGGAGCATGCATCCAACTTAACTATACAAAATAATAATAATAATAATAATAATAATAATAATAATAATAATAATAATAATAAAATCTAACTTTACACTACAATATTCTTTACTGTACTTTAATTTATTTAATTCAATCTCCGGTGTAATAACCTTATTTATTGATATTTGAATTTGAATTTTTTATTTTATTTATTATTATTATTATTATTATTATTATTATTATTATTATTAATTCAATCTCTGGTGTAATAACCCTATTTATTGATTGATTGAATTATTTTTTATTTTATTATCATTGTTCTCATTGCTGCTTGTCATGTAAATCTCCCAGAGGGAGCCATCGCAAAGGGATCAATAAAGTCAAGTCTAAGTCAAATTAGATTTTAGTCAGACCAAAGTAGACCCCTGGGATACAGACCAGTACTGGGATCATAATAATAATAATAATAATAACAACAACAACAACAACAACAAAAATAATAATAAAACACAAAAAAAAAAAAAAAAAAAAACATGTATTCTTGTCAAGTAAATAGTTAATTTGATTAAAAAGCAAAATTAAACATTTTTTTTATTGGTGGGCTGCAAACTTTGTGATCAGTACTAGAAGTTGTAAAAAGGGATTAAAGTCAAATGCCTTGAACGAATACCTCTGGTGAAGTCCATTGGAACAGCCATCTTGTTTTTACTTAGCTTTGCACTATTTGAATTGTGTCGCAAACGTTTGAAAAATTTGACTCACTGATTCTGTAGTGTCATATAAACTACATTGAATATATTTTGAGTGTCTCCTTGGTTCTTTCTTTGTAAACATTCCACCCATCCATCCTGCTTTTCACCCCACCCACCACTACCACCTCTCCCCTCCGTTTGAACTCGTGTGGCCTCTGGGGACAAACAAAGAAGGGTCTGTGTCCGGGGAGGAAGAGCTGCTGTGTCAGTCTGCGAGGGGACAATGCCTTTGCATCTCCATCTCCAGCTCGCGCTCTCTCACGTTGTCTTTCTTTGAGCCACCTATTTTCAAGTCAACTTTCACTGAGGCCTTTGAGTATCGCAGCTGGGTACTATGCCACGGTCTGCTGCAGTGATGTTGGAACTTTTAAATCACTACTCAACAATCACGCTCATCCACTGTAACACAAGAGCTGTGATAATTGTGTTACTGCTCTGGAAAATGCATTTTGTAATGTACAGTTTGAATGACTGAAGCACAGTAAATAGGAATGGGACTGTCGCACATACAATATAGATATCAGTAGTTAAAGGGACAATCAACCCCCCCAAAAAAAATCTTTAAAAAAAATGCTACCTATCGATAGTCATATTTCAAAACCAACCCAATAATTTCTTGCTGCATGAAGTGACTTTCACTCTAAGTGTCCGTTGGTAACACCTTCAATTGGCTCATCAGATGAGACCTTCACACATGTGCCTTAGACGCCAAGACCGTTCCGTCTGTCAGGGTGGAAAATTGATTGCGGGAGGGTTTTTTTTCCATCACTGCGTGGTCAGACTGGGCCACAGAAAGGTCAGACTGTTGATGTGCCAGATTTGGTGCTTGGATTTGGAAATGATGTTTACTGAAAAAAGTGTGTGTGAATGTAACGGAAAGAAGATGAATGACTGATAGTGATTTTTGCTAGAGATGTTGAGTCAAAGCAATAAATCAAAACCTGTGAGTGTATGTTTTAAGTGACTGCATTTATGTATCATTTTCCAATATAATATTGCACCATATCAAGAAATGACTTGACTTGACTATATTATTTAACAAGTATTTTGTGTGCAAGTACCGTTGTACACTTTAGAAAGGTAGAAACAGATTCATATTTGCAGTCAATCACATAGATGAAATGTCTTTAAACATACAGTCCTCTGCACTTAGCGTATTTCACATGCATGTCCTTTTTACATTTAATTACAACTAATTATGTCTTATGTCAGCACTGATTTGTCAAACAGTATAAAATTCCAATGGAGATGTTATGACCAATTCATAAAAATGCTCCCTTAAATTTCCGCTGTAAGTCAAAGACAACTTTCTGTGAACAAATTTGTCTTTCTTAAACATTATTGTCATGCAACATGTCAGTCAGTCACATAGTCCACTTGTTTCATTTTATAAACTGACACAATTTTTTTTGTAACATTACAAAAGTAAATAAATGAAATTACTTAAATATTAAATCAAATTAAATCAATATTAATATTCCTCAGAAATTGTGTGCTTCAAAAAGTCAAAACATAAAATATGTTTTAAAATTTTAAAATTGAAGATATAGTACACATTTATCATAGAAAAAATGCAAAACTGAGTTACTTGCTGGACAGATAGATGAATGTCTTACACAAGTAAAAGTAAGCTCATGAGTCTTCTTCGCCACTCTTATGAGGCGCTCCCCCTAGCGGCCCACCAAGTAATTGCTCAATAAATAATGAACAATGGAGCCATTATAATGACTGTATATTAACTACAACTATCGATACTTGGCGTAGGCATGTCAATAATCTACTGGGAGACCAAGTATCACGATTTATCGCGATATCGATACACACATTCCTAGTACAACCTATATATATATTTTTCTTTTGGCAATATCTGTATACTTCTGGATTGTTTCCTTAAAAATAATACAAAAATAAATAAATAAATAAATATTTTCAGCAACATTAGTTTGTTTCAAAAACAGTAAATGTTTTACTTTGCTATAAAAACACGATGTATATTATCCCCTCCCAAAAAGCTCGTTTTTTTTTTTTCCCCCACCTTTTTTTCACCTTCGCTTCATTTTCGGACTAGGCTACGCTGAATTTTTGCATGGGACGTATTTTATGTGAAAAAGGCTCAAACTCGTTACTGTGAATGTTTGTCTGATGACGTGTGGCGCCGTGTTTATGTGTTGTTCTTTGGAGGTATTGCGCTTCTCCACACGCACCACCTTTGTAGCTGCATATCAATTACACTTCCCTTTGCAGCCCACGACCTTCGTGACCTTCAACACTGATATCTCTCAGCCAATTGGTTGGCTGCGTCTGGCACCCTCCGGTCGTAGCCCTTGACCCCAGGCTGAGGTCAACACCATGACTGGGATTTGATTAACCTCCCACATTGTTCCAGAGGACCAGCTGCCAATCATGGCTGATCATTACTATTCAAAGGCTTAGCGTTTGGTTGAGGAAACGTCTTTACCGGCACTATTACTAAAGTTACTTTCTTTATTTGAATCAAATACTATTTCTTGGAGTCAAGAAATCACATTTGAAGACTTTGCCCTTAGGGTTAGTCCAACTCTCCGAAGTCCAAAATGTAATTGCATGTTGGACGAGAAATCAGAGGCGTCAATATTTGCTCAATCTGGGCGTCTCTTCAGCAAGTCCTCCAACACTCACGTCATTATACGTTCTGAACTACAGCCATTATGCTTTCACTTCTCAGAGCGTGACACAAACCTCTCATCTAGCGTAAGGAAATAACATTCCAGTGAGAAGAATTTAAATAAAGCTTTACGTTTATCGAAGACTTTGGGAGCTATTCTGGGCACAAGTGGTGTCTTTCACCGTCGTTCTGATGTTTAGGTTGGACTCAGTGAATAGAAGAACATTATTTTACGTGTACTTTGAGGTGACTGTTTGTTGACATCTAAGGACAGAAAATAATTTGGGTTGGGCTTTGGTTGTAACTGTACTTACGTAAACCGCAGAGACACTTGTTCTGGTGTTTGTTCATGAAAGGAGTTTTCTGCCAATTTTGATTGAGAATACAAATGATTATTGCAGATTGAGTTGTACCACTTACAGACACCACTCACTTTTTTTAGGTGTAGTAGTATTACAGTGGAACTTTTACCCTTGTACTTGCCACACTCTTTCCTGAGGTGATTTTAAAATGTCCTTCTACCTTCCTGCCAATTGCAGCATTGTGCTTATTTTACTAGAGAAGTTAGCTTCCATTGGTTAAAGGCCCAAGCTGCAGCAGTTATACTATTTAAAAAAAATAAAAATAAAAATAAAAAGCTTTTTGCATCATTTGGCTGCTTCTGTCCAAACTGTAGGGTAACTGTATCATACTGTATTAAGTATACAAATTCATATAGTTGAGTGACTAATGGGTTTCAGTGGTTACCACAGCGACTCACTTACATGATTTGTTTGTCGCAGTTTTTATGCTGGATGCCCTTCCTGATGCAACACACTTTTTTATTTATTTATTATTTATTTATAATTTTTTTTACATTTTTTATTTTATTTTATTATTTTTATTTATTTTTTTTTCCATCATCTAGTGGCTTGATATTGGAGCACTGGCCAGGAATCGTACCAATTGTATGATATCATGTGTATGGTTCTGCTGCCTTAATAACCTAATGATTATTGTTAGTGTTATTTATTTGAGGTCCATGTGTCGGAAGTTTTAGTTAAGGTGTCACCCAGAGTTCAAGCAGTTGTAGTTTATACGTCTCTTACGAGGCTCATTCATAAGCCAGTTTCACGAACTAACTTCAGCCATAATCCCACGTTATACATAGTATCACATTCTAACGACTGTAGCTAATGTAGGTACAGTAAAAATAAGGGCTCACAACAGGAGGCAGACATGGTTAAGGGTCAATTGCGGGCTTAATGGTGTTGTTGCATTGTATGTGTAATGCTAGCTACGTGAATAATGTATGGCAAATGACTATACAGTATTTCCATAGGCTCATGTATCACTTTACACACGAAGAACAGGACATATATAGAAGTTTGGCAAAGGTTGCTGCTTTAGTCTTTGGGTTCTTGTAGTAAAAGTATCATTATTTGAAAAAGTAAGTTTTACAATATCTTAAAAAACAGCAAAAGGCATAAAAGATGTCATCCTTATTGTGTATGTTTTCTTCTGTGTGGCAGAGGGAGAGTTTCTCAGTGTATGGCGAGTACTGTAGCAACCATGAAAAGGCTTTGCGGCTCCTCATGGAGTTGAACAAGATACCCCACATCAGGACCTTCCTCCTGGTAAGAAGTCGATTTCGTCCTCTTCAATGTATTGTACAATTGCACCCTGTTCTCAAATTGTATTTAGGATTTCTTTCTTTCTTTCTTTCTTTCTTTCTTTCTTTCTTTCTTTCTTTCTTTCTTTCTTTCTTTCTTTCTTTCTTGAATTTTGTTGCGTACTTGAAAAAGCTTTTTACCATCGCCAAGCACAAATTTGAGATTGTTTTGCTTGTTTCTGTACGACATTTTATCGAGCTGAAAAATTAGTTACTCAACTATATTCCATTAGATTTGCCGGTGAGGTCTGGAGTCTTGCTTTGGAACTCATTCCTTTTATCAGTTTGACTAACTCCTTTATTATGTTTGTTTATTAATGGTCCTTGTCCTTAGATTTGACCTAATTTGTTCCCACCTACTGCCATTGTCATCTGTCTCCCCGAATATCCCTGTGACATATTTCTTCTAATGTCTCTCCTCCTCTTTTTCCCTCTCATTATGTCAGATCCATTTCCATGTTTTAACACTTCCATAAAGAGGCTGAGCCCATAACAGGGTCATAGGGGTTCTTCCTGCCCGGACAGGATGCAACTGCCATCAAGGTCACTTTTGTGTGATACTCTTGTAGTGTTTCCGCTGCCAGCTGTTTCCATGTTTTGACACCCCAAACGTCAGGCCCCGGACAATAAGCTCAAAGTGGTGACCAGGATTTGCTGAGGAAATGTTCTGCAGACTTGGAGGGGGTGGGGAGATAGCGGGGCTGGGGTCAGCCAGCTGCATATTGCTGGCAGCCTTGATGGGATTGGTCGAATGATCCGATGTACATTATTTTGTTGCTGCCAGATGTTTGCGGCCGTGGCTTTCTTCTGACCCGTAGGTCTGGAAACAGCGGGATCAGAGTAACAATGTTGGTGTTGACTTTTGACTTACTGTTCAGTCTTCGCTGTGGCTAACTCAGCCTCCATTTATGTTCATAACAATATTTCACATCTCTGTCAGTGGACCAGATTATGCTCCAACAATGCCATTGGCTTGGCCTTGTAACTTTTAGCAAAACAGACCAAATTTGAATGTAGACAAAAAAAGATACAAAAAAACCTACAAAGTTGAATTCCGCTGAAGTTTTATCATTTGATATTTGACCAGCATTTCAGACAAAGATATGTGGACGTAACAAAGTTTGGAGTTTAAACTGCCCTGATGCAAAACACCTTGTAGCAACTCCGTTCAAAGCATCAACAACTTAACAGTTCATGCATTTTGATTTTTCTTTGCCTTTTTGTTGGATTCTTTTTCTGCGACATCTATTCAGAAAGAAAGACAAGTAATATGAACTGGACTTAATCTCCAAACAATAATACTCCAGTGTTGTTATTAAATTTAAGGTTAATTGTTTTTTGTTTTACAGTGTTTAACCTCGGGTATTTGTAAACCTGTATGTAAGTTAAATGTATTACAGTATATGATGTTAGAATGTATGCCAAGATAAATTACTTTTTATTTTACTCATTTTAACCTTACATCCATCCATTTTCTATACTACTTTCTATCATTAGTGTCACTGATGAGTTGGAGCCTAACTCATCTGATTTTAGATGAGAGGAAGGGTTCACCCTGGACTTGTGTATGTACTTATATACTTACTTACGATGTTTGTTTTGTTGTTCTTGTTTTACTTATCTTTACTGCATTACTTATTTCTGTTCCATGCACCGCACTTTGTATTCAGTAATGCTCGTTTCAAAGTGCTTTATAAAAAAAAGTTGAGTTGAGTTGAGTTGATTTGAGTTGGACTGTTTGAAAGTCCATCACAGGTCACATTTTGAGATGAGCATTCACATCTAAGAATGATTTCTATACACCAATCCGACGTCAGTCAAATGTGTCTGACACATACTGCCTGTGGTGCACATCACGCCAGAAAAATGATGGAGATGCACACTGCAACAGACAGACACCGACACAGATTATTAAGTACCTTCTTTGCATGTGTGAGAAATAATATCCTCCATACGATCGGCAGCGGTAGTCACTCGTCCTCATTGTTAGAAAAAGTAATATAAGAAATATAAAAGTAAAAGTCTTGCCTTAATTTGGCATTGATTACTCGATCAACATATCCTTGAACAAATAATGTCATAGAATGCCAGTCTCTCTTGAACCATAGAGATGAATTAATCTCCTCAATTTTCTGCCCAGACAAACATAATTACGTCCAAATGCGAAGGGTGATGATATAAAAATGAGCAAAATTGTCAAGGCTTTCCATCGAGTAACTGTTTATCAGCAATTACGCATTTGGCACTTCCTTTTCTTGCCGCGTGCGCTGATTCACCACCTAATAGCCAATCATAGTGACCAATAGGGGTGTCACGATTCGCCAACTCCACGATTCGATTTAAATTTCGATTTTGGGGTCACGATTCGATTTTTTTTTCGATTTTTTTTTTTTTTTTTTTTTTTTTCCGCTCCCCCACTTTATAACACAGAGGCATATGCTTCTGTAGGCTAAGGCTAGTCTATGATCATTGGTTCTATTCATTGTACAGTAAATCTTATTTCAAAAGATCGGCTACATATAGGTGATGCAATTTCCATATTATTTTTGTGTAAATTTATGTAATATATGATAATTGACATTAGGCAGGAATGATCAAATTCAAAGAATTTATTTACAATATAAAGTTAACCGTCTTGTTCTTACTGAAGTGTAAAATAAAAAATAAAAAAACAAAAACAAAAAGTCACAGTGGGTGCCTGCCATCTATTGACTGTTTTTGGTTACAACAGTGTGCTGTGCGTTCCTCTTAAAATAATGTGCAATGTGCAACAACAACAAAAAATATATTGTATCCAAAGTCATGGAACAAATACAGCCTGAACAAACTATATCCCAACATTTACAGTTGCTGGGCATACTGTAGCGTGGTTCATCGAATCGTGTGTCCTCTCTTCTATTTCGATGCTCGAAATCGTGACGTAATTTCGATCGATTTCGATAAAAAATCGAAATTGTGACACCCTTAGTGACCAAATGTCACGACGGTCCGACACCAATTCAATATGTTGAATCCTCCAAAAACGCCCCCAAACGCTCCCCAACAGGATCCGACATTACTACGAACGGATTCTTTTATACATCAATCAGACATCGCATACCGACGCCCAAACACTTCCTGACTTCTGACGTCGGATCAGTGTATCAAGGCCTTGAGAGAGTTCATTAACCCGACACAAGCTTAGGAGGAAGATGCAAACTCCACACTGGAAGGACTGAGCTGAGGCTCAAGCCCCAAACCCTCAAAGCCAATTTGTAATGGATTATATTTGATTTTGAAGATTCCACTGCATTAAAATTAATGTCCAAGTGTTACCATAAGTGACACTGGTGGATATACTGTGTGTTGGCATCGGGTCATTCTCTGCAGTGTTAAATTCCAGTGTAATTTTCCTTCTCTGAATGTGACCATTTTCACGCTAATTGAATCACATAAAGAAGGAAGCCTGTGGAATTTCATGTAAAAATGAAGTGTTAATTACTTTAGAGAAGGAGAAGTTAAAAGTAAAAAAGGAGGTCAGAGTGAAGAACCAAGGAAGAACTGGGGGAGTTCTCGCTTTAGGCTGGCAGATTATAAACAAGTAGAAATAAGAGCGGGTTGCTGCAGTTGATTGGATTTAGAAAGTGGGGTGTTTGAGAGAGATGGATTGGGGGGGGGGGGGGGGGGGGGTTCTACAGTCTGTTTTTTTTTTTCCACTTCAATTTTTATTTCCTTTTTGAACACACACAAACAACATTGTTGTATATAAAATACAAACAAACCTTCAACATTAACAGGGGAAGCCACTTTGCTAAACAATTCACTGACTACTTCTCATATTGATCATGTCCATCGCCTTTTAAGTCCTTGTATGTTTTCCATTTCCTCCACTTTTGCTCTCCTTGAGTACCCTGCAATCTCATATGGAAAGTTAGTATCTCCATCGTATGGATTTCTTCCATGATTGCCTTCCATTGGTCTTCATTCGGTGGGTCCACTTTATACCATGTTCTTGTTCTAGCTTTTTTGCTTGCCACAAGCAATATATTTACCAAGTATTTGTCTTCATGTTGTATCACTCCTTCATTAAAGTCATTCAAATAGAGAGTCATACAATTGAAAGGGATTCCGTACCCCAGAATCTCCTGTACCAAATAGTGTATTTTTTCCCAAAAATGTTGTATTTTTTTACATTTCCAAAAAACATGTGTATGATCTGCATTCAATTCTCCACACTCTCTCCAACACATGGGATTTGTTTTCGAGTATCTATTCTTAATCTTGGGTGTGACAAAAAAACGTATCAAGTTCTTCCATGAAAATTCCCTCCACTTTTGGGACATGGTAGTCATTTGGTGAGCTTTCCACATCCCCAGCCACTGTTGCTCTGTGATTTGTATGTCAAGTTCAGATTCCCATTTTGTCTTAATATAATTGGTTGAGTTTTTGTTTACTAACAAAGCCTTATACAGTGGAGATAATCCTACACGATCCGCCCTTATACGTCCTGATCAAAAGTTGAGTTACCCCACTTGTGTTTCTCGAGAGATCCATTTGGACCCTTTTCTTGTAATAGTCCCTTGCTTGTAAATATCTCTAAAAATCACATTTCTCCATATTATATACTATTTTCATGTCTTGAAAACTTTTCACTTTCCCTTTATCTAACAAGGTGCACCATGCCGTCAGTCCCATATATGTCCACTCTTTAAATCTCCTGTCATATTCATTTGGTTTGAAGTTTGTGTCATATGCCACCCACTTTAATTGATCAATATCTTCAATTTTTTGTTTTCAAATGACTGTGAACCACAACTTCAGAGTAAATAAAGTGATGGGGTCTAGCTTTTCCTGCACTTTCTCATATAATATTGTATCCCCAACTAGGCTTTTAATGGGGAAGCCACCAAACTCTCTTTCCATTCCTTTCCATTTGGCTACATAGTCTGTATTACACCAACAAACTATATATCTGAATTGAGATGCATGGTAATACTCTCTTAAATTTGGGAGACCCATACCTGCTTGTTCTTTAGGTAGTTGAAGGGTTACATATTTCACTCTGGGATGTTTACCTCCCCATATAAATCTTGATATTGTCCTATCCCAATTCACAAACTGTGTTTGTGGGATCTCTATTGGCAAGGATTGGAATAAATAAAGAAGCCTAGGCAGCATGTTCATTCTGATAGCTTCAATCCGTGCACTAAAGTCCATTGTTAAAGTAGACCACCTCTTTATATCCCCTTGAATATCCTTATTAGTAATATCATAATTTACCTTATATAAATTGTTCCAGTTTTTGGTGATATAGACCCCCAAATATTTAATCTTCTCTTGATTCCAGTTAAACTTATATATGTCTTGAATAGGCTTTGATGGAGTGTAGTTCAATGTAAGTACCTGAGTTTTTGATATATTAATTTTATATCCAGATAGGTGACCATATATCTCAAATAGCCTCATTAGTGCAGGTAAGGATTGCTCTGGATGTCTGAGATATGCTATAATGTCATCTGCAAAAAGCCCAATCTTATTTTCTATATTATTTATTGTTACACCAGTAATTTCCTCACTTTGTCGAACTGCTTGTGCTAGTGGTTCAATGAAGAGAGCAAACAAAGTGGGAGAGAGACAGCATCCCTGTCTAGTTGATCTTTGTAGGTATATTCTGTCTGTCAAGTTACCATTTATTTTAATTCTGGCATTAGGTCGATGATAGAGTGTTCTAATACATTGCACCGACTTATCGTCAAAGCCAAATTTTCTCATTACTTTATATAGAAAGTTCCAATTTACTGAATCAAAATCCTTTTCGGCATCTACACTAATTAATAAGGTGTCCTGTTTATCATGATGAGCCTGATCTAATACATGTAGCGTTTTCCTGATGTTATCTTGAGCATGTCTGTTTTTCATAATTCCTGTCTGGTCCTCATCTATTAGTTCCGTCACAAATTTGTTCAACCTGTCTGAAATAATAGATGTATATATTTTGTAGTCTACATTTAATAGTGAGATAGGTCTATAATTTCCGCATTGTTCTTTATCTTTGCCAGGTTTTGGCAGTACAGAAATTATTGCCTCATTCCAGGAGGGTGGTATTTTATTCTCTTCAAGTGTCCAGTTGAATGCTGACACAAGTAAAGGTGTTAGTTCTTCCCTGAATGCTTTATACCATTCTGCACTGTACCCATCACTCCCCGGACTCTTGTTGTTCTTCAATTTCGTAATTGCATTTTTCACCTCCTCTTCTGTTATTTTGGTTGTTAATTTTCTATTTTGTGAAGGGCCAATCGAAGGTAGTTCCACTGTTTTCAGAAATTCCTCCATCTCATCTAATCCCACTGAAATGGTTTGACCATAAAGATTTCCATAGTATTCCTGAAATACCTTCTCAATCCGCTCTGGTGAGCGACATAATTCCTTTGTGTGTGGGTCTCTTATTTTATAAATACTATTTATAGCTTGTTGTTTTCTCATACGTCTTGCTAATAATTTAGTAGCTCTTGGTCCCACTTCGTAGTAATTCTGTTTGACAAATTTATTCTTTTTTTCTACTTCTTCAGACAGTAAAGTGTTTATTTTTGTTTTCATCTTTTTTATCTCCTCATAAACATTCTCATCTTTCTGATTTTCAAGTTTTTTCTCAAGTTCCCTGAGTGTCTTAATATATTTTCTATATGATTCCAATTTTTCCTTTTTTATTCGCGCCGCCTCTGCAATTAATTTACCTCTAATGACTACTTTCATTGCATCCCAAAGTATTGTCGGGTCCACTTCCCCATTGTCATTTTCTGCCACGTATGCCATTATATCCTCTTTAATCGCTGCCTTTTTCTGTTCATTATTAATTAAGCTTGTATTCAGTCGCCATATTGTATTTCTTCTTCTATTGTTCAGTTTAATTTTTAGAAACATTGGATTGTGGTCAGACAATACTGCGGCTCCTATGTTACATTCTTCCACAAGATGACACTCTCCTACGCTCATAAAGAAGTAATCTATCCTTGCATGAACTTTGTGTGCAGCGGAATAATGTGTATATTCCCTCTCTAGTGGATGCATGTATCTCCACACATCCATCACCCGTCTCTTCCAATGACATATTAACATATCTTGACAATTGCTTTCTATTCCTTTTTAGACTTGTTGAATCGTTTCTATGACATAGAGCTACATTTATGTCTCCCCCACAAATTATAATTCCTCTGATTCCATTGCAATGGTATCGAATAGATGCTTAAAAAAAAGCTTATCACTTTCAGGAGGTGCATATGTTAGCTAATGTAATTTTTTCATTCCCCACTCTTCCTTTCACAATGACAAACCTTCCCTCCTTATCTTTGACTTCCTTTTCCAGTTCAAAATGGGTTGAGTTTGCCAACAGAGTTATTACTCCTCTCTTGCGGCCTCCTTTATACGTGCTATAGAATACATTTTTATAGCCAAACTTACTCAGTTTTTCATGTTCTAGTTTAGACAAATGTGTCTCTTGTAACATTACAATTTGTGCTTTTTCTTTCTTCAATTTCGCCATGACTTTCCCTCTCTTTGCTGGCGTACTCAAGCCATTCACATTTAGCGATATTATCTTGATACTATTATCCATTTTCATCTTTTTGAATCCTTCTCACGTGTGCTCCCCAACAACAATAAACAAAACAAATATCTACACACAACTCAATTTGAACAGAAAAAATCAAAAACAAAAACTGGGTGGGTTTCCCTTCCTGGGGCTGTTTTATATTTATCCCAGTGCCCCAATAACTGTATGGAGAGGAAGTCCTCTGGCTTGAGGGCCTCTCCCTAGACCTAACACTGTACTCTCCCTTAAGTCTAGACATATCCCAATTAGCCTCTCTCTCCCCCTGTCGGTTGAATTTGCCCCAGGCAATTAAATTCACAACAATATTTTACTCATAACAACATATACATTTGAAACGTTCTATTTTCACTTAAAGACAAAACCAAAAAAAATGGTAATAGCACTTTACCCGATTTGTAGTCATTCCACCCGTGTACCTTTGATTCTGTTTAGGGAAAGTCTTATTTTCTCCTAAATTGTTGTAGTTTGTCTTTCAATCGACGTGTCGTCTCCACTCTTTGCTTCCCGCCGCCAGCTCGCCGCCACTCTGTTCCCGCAGCATCTCGGGCCGTGTCGTTCTTGCGGCGCGTCGCCTGTGTTGTGCCTTTCTCCTCCGGCTCCTCGACCTCGTATCCTCTCGCTCTCATATCCCGCGCTGCGTCTTTAGCATCCTCGTATGTTTTCACGCCATCTTCCCAGTGGATCCTCATTTTTGCGAGCGGTGTCTGAAACCGTATTCCTTGTTGTTTCAATCTCCTCTTGATATTCGCGTTGTCATGGTTCGGTTCTCAGCCTGTTGTGCTTTTTTGTGTGTGTGTTCCAGTGCCAACAACGAGGGGGGCGTTCCCCAGCCCCGCACCTGCATCGCGTTGGCAATTAGGCCTTTAAAAGGACTCCGAGCTGCACAGCAAGCTGTCGGATTATTATTTGCTCACCTCCGTGTCCAAGTGTTCTCCGCGTTTTCCTGTTGGTAAAAGTTTTTTGAATCTGCCGTCGTCTTTAGTTTACTTGTATTCACGTGTGTGTTTCCGCGTCGCCTTTTGTTTGATATACTCGTGTTGATTGATTCCGTGTACATTTCGTGTCGTCCTTGCCGGTTGCAAGTGAGTTATGTTTTTCTTGTCCTTGCTGTTAGCAAGTGTTTTTTGTTACGTTAGTTCTCCTTGCCGTTTGCAAGCGATTTTGGTTATGTTAGTTTTCCTTGCAGTTGCAAGCGCTTTTTGTTACATTCGTGTTCCCTGCCTTTTGCAGGAGATTTGTGTTTTCCAATTCCTCCTTGCCTTTTGCAAGTGCCTTTTGTTACTTCCGTGTCCCTCGCCTGTGTGCAGGGACACCTCTGTAAATTTCGCCTACTTGCCTGCGAGCAAGCTTTTTGCAATCGGTTTATCACCAAAAATAAATCGAGATTGTTTTCCTCTTCTGAGCCTGCATTTCTGGGATCTGTTTTTCACCGACTCAGCTGAGTCGCGTCACGCGTAGGTCTTTCTTTTCTGGAGGACTTCCGTCGCATAATCATGATCGAAAAATACTTGTTTATTGCCTATCTTTATCGTCTTCCTTTCCTTGCCCCACACTTTTTGTAAGATCAATTCCTTAGTGTCGAATTGTAGAAAGTTTGCTACAATGGACCTTGGAGTCGCTTCAGGGCCGGGCTTTCTCGTCAGTGCTCGATGGCAACGCTGTATATGGAGCTCCATGCTTTCCGGTAAGTCGAGTGCAGTTTTGAGCAGCCGCGCCACGTAGTCGCCAACCGAATCAGAGTCATTTTCGGCGTCCTCCGGGACCCCGTAAATACGGAGATTGTTCCTCCGCGATCTGGTTTCCAAATCAGTTAGCTTTTCTTGAAGTTGGTGCGACCGCTCCATCATCGCCGATATCGCCGAGCCCGAATCCGCTTGCCACTCTTCTAGTTCAGCTATACGGGCCTGTGCTGCCTCCATATTAGCTGCTTGGGCCTGAAGCTCCCTCTTGTTTTCGGAGCATTTGCGGTCCATTTCTTCGCGTATCGAATTGATTTCCTTTTTCATCTCTCCTCGGAATGTGGCTAGATCTTCTCGAAACTCCCTTCTTAGTTCCTTTATTTCTTCTTTAATGGCGAAAAGCCCTGCGTTAAGTTCCTCCGTGAAGTTAGCCATTTCCATTCGCTTGCTAACGTTTTCTTCGACGACGTCTTCCTCTTGTTCGGGTTCCATTTCGTATTTTTCCTTCTCTTTGTTCTTGTTCTTTTGCTTTCTTGAATTTTTGTTCATTTTTAGCCTTTTGGTTGTCGAGTTTCGTGTTTCAAGCAATTTTTCATAACCGACTCGGGGGAGCTACCCAACGCACGTCTGCTCACTCCGCCATCTTGAAACCCTCCTCTACAGTCTGTTTTAAGAGATTTATTTCCTCCCACAACTACCAACTTAAATCAGTTTTGCTTCAGTTCAATGCAAATTATATGTATAGCCCCAATTTATCTGGAGGATCGTTTCATATAGATCACAGTCCATATGTAAAAGAGACTTAACAGAACTTTACACAAACAAGTACTTTGATAAAGAAGTGAAAGCAAAAATGTTCAACAGAACCAATGTGTCAGGCGGCCATTTGCCTACACCAATGGGATGGAGTAGAATCGGGCAACACAATCAACAGTACACGAATCAATAGTGTGCTAGCATAATAGTAGAATAATAGAACCTCTGATGTTAACATTAGCTGACCACCAAGTTTGGTCAGTTTTGTGATCTATTTGGCCCGTAAGAAATAATGGAAGTAGACACTCAATTTCAGACTTCGTATTCTTGACTTATTGATGGCTCTGTTTGCCTTACTGATTTTTACTGCTTTTGTTAATGTTTTGGTCCTGTGGCCATCATCGCAACTTGCCTCTTTGCCACCACTGAGTGGTGACGTTACACAAAGAAAAAAATGCAAATGAGTAATTTAACTAGTACTACAAAACATACTTCTGAAACAGCATTAGAAATGTGAACAGAGATGGTGGCAAAGACAGAGCAGTTTGGTGCATGATGGGAAATTCCCAAGCAGTTGAGGCCGATGGCAGGATAACAAAAGGATGATTCAGGACAAGTCCGGGCCAGATTTAACTACAGTATAAGCTTTACCAAAATGGAAGGTTTAAAGTCTGCTCTTAAATATAGTGTGTCTACCCACCAGACTGAATTGGGAAGAACCTGGAAGATGGTTCCACAGGAGACGAGCCCAAGTTATTACTAAGGGCATTCTATTTCGCTTTTGGAGATTATGTGAGCCAGAAGTAGTGGTCTCTATGGAAGCAAGGTAGGGGGAGAAGACCCTATGGGGTCAATGGAAACAAATAAGGAGATTTTGCTTATTCATCATGTCTGTGTTTGTCTATATGAGCCCTGTAGATTGGTTGACAATGATGTCCAGTCCAGGGGGTATGCCTTTGCCTGAAATTAGCTGGGATGGCTCCACCAACACCCACACCCTTAATAAGCGGTAAATGAAATTAAAAAAAAAGAAAAAAAAAAGAAGTCATTTTCCCAGCACCTTGAAACATACTCAGCTAGCAATACAGCAACAAGAATTAGTTTTAATTTCTGGAGTCTTATGGTTGAGAAATGAATCATATGTACATCCTTAAAATGAAAATTAGTGCATGTTATTGTTTGTTAATAAAATAGGTATGAGGTGTCGCAGCTCAAAACTGTGGCGGAAGCAGACCTGAAAGTGCTACATGAAACTCAGAATTTCTTATGAATTTATCGTGACAGGATGTTGTGGTTTACTGTAATTTTATACACTGAATTGAGGTTCTCAAGAACTCAAGTAATAATATCAATGCCTAATAAAGGGTTTGAAAACAGTAGCAGGATCTACTCTCTACACCACAATATGGCTAAAAATGTAGAAAGAAAGCAATTATATAACAGTGTTGCATGACACATTCCATTTAATTGATAACAAAAACCTCTGTCTGGCTTTGACATTATTTGTATCTCAAGCATGACTGAGCTGTATAAACATGTAACAATTTGTGTACAAAAAAAGATATTTAGAAAATGTGCCACACCCCTAACTTTCCTCCTCAACAAGAACTGATTACAGCCCTGAGACTGAGATGTTGCACATCTTCTAATGCTGCAACACATTATGCTGAATCGAAATCAAAACAATTATCAGAGGTCATTGTTGCTGGTAGAAGAACAAAAAAAGCAAAAGCAAATGCTGCATTGAAGACTATGAGGAAAAAGTCCATCATCAAAGCTTTTAAAGTAAAAAACAAAAACAAAACATTATTATAACTAAAGCTAGTCTTTGTTTTGATGATGAAAAAAAGAATTTCAACTCTCTACAGCCCTCATAAATGGGATAAGCAATACACACAGCTAATATTTTATCCACAGCTTTTTTTTTTTTTTTAACTACTACTAGTCTTTTCATGTAATGTGGTTAATGTGCGGTAAATATGACTTTTGAAGCAATAACTGGCATCAAATGGAGTTGCATTGCATAATGCATACTTCTGTTGTTTTGACAATTCCCATTTTCCAGTTTTCTGGAATGCATATTAAAATTTCACGTACCCATATGTATTCCCTGCAACATTTTTCTGCAACCGAAATGTTTGTTGGGACAACTCAATAGTTATAATGAAGGGCGTATACCGTATACGCATGTATTTTTGTGTGTATTCCTCAGCACTGTATGCTACTGGGAGGGAAGAAGAGCACAGATATTCCATTGGAGGGCTATCTTCTCACCCCCATCCAGAGGATCTGCAAGTATCCTCTTCTACTGAAGGTAAAACGTCACTAAAACACAGCCTAGATTGTTCAACTTGATTGCTTGATGTCTGCGCTTTCTGAATGCTCTTGCAGTTTTTAAAGATCGTAAAAATACATGCTCTATACGTCCCGTTTATCTGCCACAGGAGTTACTGAAGCGGACCCCTAAGAAGCATGCTGACTATCCTGCTGTCGAGGAGGCTTTGCAGGCCATGAAGGCTGTCTGCTCCAACATCAATGAGACGAAGCGGCAGATGGAGAAACTGGAAGCCCTGGAACAGCTGCAGTCTCACATTGAAGGCTGGGAGGTGAGAACAAGGGCAGAGTGAGACCGTGACAATTGTAATCAGGTTGGGAAATATGTGGGGGAGGGGATGGAAATGGAGAAGGTTCTCTTCCTCTTTGGCATATTCATATTCAAAACGTTTTCACTCACGCTTGTTACTCACTTGTGTCGCTAAAAAGGCATAGATTTAGGGATAACTACTACCACAACATAAATGCATGTTTTGGGCAAACAAGCCTCCCATGGCCATCAGGCACATAATTTATACATAGCCTTACCTACTTAGCTCTACACACTGTTAAGGCTACCTGGTGAGCCGAGTTTGTTAAACAGATACATGTGTGTGACAGCCACATACTGAGAAGTAAATACGTACAGGACACCACTGTTCCCCTCCATTGTTGTCTCATTGTATTCGGTGTGGCATAGATTTTGCAGCTTCCAGCTACATCATTTAAAGCGGAAACCTACAACTCCGAATGGGAGCGAAAATAAGATAAGCTGCAGTGGGAAAGTGACATAACAATTGTAGCTCAAGCTCCAATTGAATAATGAATTGATTTGTTTTGTTTCAATCTTTTTGTCCCTTGCTAAGCAATATAATTGTTTGAGATTGACTCTAACTATTTGCATGTAAGGAAAATAATACACTATTTTCTAACAGGAGTGTACTAGAGATAGATGGATATTTTATTTTATTTTTTTTTTTTTTTTTCGGGGCCGATACTGATGCCGATAATTAGTAGTCAAGGAGACAGATAACCGATATTTGGAACCAATACTGTATTTATTTTCGGTCAAAAGGAGGGTGGGGAATATTGGTGTCAATTTTTTTTCAAAATGTAGACTTTTTTTTAAATCTTAGACAATAGATACCCATTTAGATTTCTATCAAAATGTTCAGGGAGCTACATCTTAAGTTAAATGGAAACTTTAACAAGTAAATACTATTTTTTTTTCTACAGTAAATATTTTTTTCAAAACTGTAAAAATACCTGAAATCTTTTCTTAAATCTTAAACTTATTGTCAAACAAAACAAAAGGTTCATAAGGTACCCAGGATCAGCAACATCTTTTATAACACAGGTCTCAAACTCCAGTCGTCGAGGGCTGCATTCCTGCATGTTTCTCTCCTCAAACACAGCTGAAACATATAATGAGGATCATTATCAGGTTTCTGCAGAGCTTGCTGATGAATCAGGTGTGGTTGAGGAGAGAAACCTCTAAAACATGCAGGACTGCGGCCCTCGAGGACTGGAGTTTGAGACCTGTGTCTTATAAAGTTAACTGAAATAAAATCGTTCTCTGAGATTAAAATGGTTTTAGATTGGCCTTTTTTTCGGCCATTAGAGTTTTAAAAAGGCTGATACCGATATTCGTCAAAATGCCCAATGTCGTTCTATCACTAGAGTGTACACAAATGACATAGAGGTTGAGTGAGGGGGTGCAGAATTGCATTTTGAGAATGAGAACTGTTTCACAGAGTGAACCTCGAGTTATGTAAAATCTAGCTCTGATCGGATTTTTCAAACCATCCTGCAAGATCCCCATCAATGTTATTAGAAGTTTGCATCAAGATAGGAACGAGAAAGAAAAACGTTAATAGATCACACATGTACTGTACTTATATTGCTTACAACATCATAAATACTGCTCCACCTTTTATCTAAGCAACCTACAGTAAATTGGTCCGCATATGTCTCGTCTTTCCGAAAGAGTTAATTGCCGCCACAGCCAACACCCTGCAGCAGGGGCACGGATGGGGCTTGGGAGCCGAATGAAGGGTCCAGTGCATTTTTCACGCCTCCCTCACCCACCACAACAGAGGCCTTGTCTTAGGAGGCACCACAGGGACAATCCACCTACACAGGGTGCCAAGGGGGATGCCAACAGGCATTTTGCCCAATCAGAAGCGCTGGAGGATGCTGAGCTCTAGTCTTACCAGCACTCGGGGTTAGGGGGAGTTTCTATGAGGGGACCTTTGGAGGGAAGAGAGGCAAAAAACGGAAGGATGGATCCTGTGAGTGGGCCTCACTAGCACATCCCACTGTTTGCTTGCCAAATCCAATCCAGCATCTCGAATTTCCCTTCCACAAAAATGTCAACATTTGACCATGGTCATAGTTCAACAGAAAACTGACAAATTGCTCCGCAAAGAGGGAATGTCAATAAATACTCAAGACATTATAAGATACTTAAGACCTTTCTGCAGGAAAAAAAAAAGTTATCCTAATTTTTCTTCTTCATGCCACTGACTATTGAAAATCAGAGTTATCTCATTGCCATTACATGAGAATGCGTGGGATGACGTCAGGATTAAATGGCGGGTAATAGGAGGACACAACACAGTTATAGTGTTTATGCTTGCAGTGTTTACTGTATTTATGATCTCCAACAGTCACACTTGCTTACCAGTCACATGGCTCATATAGGCTGACAAAGAGTTAAAAAAAACAAAAAACAGTTGGTGTGTGTGTAAGTGACATCACCAACAACTGGTCTGGCATGAATATAGATAGACTTTCTTAGTGCCGTGCAATTAATCGAAATTCAATTACAATTTCAATTATTACACTTCACAATTACAAAATCAGCACAATCACAAAAAAGGATTATTAATACTATTTTTTGTTTTGTTTAAATTGATACATTTGCACCTTTTTTGTATTTTAAAGTAACTAATTTAATAAAGTAGTTTCATCCAATTGGTTTTAATGGTTAATTGGTTATGTGTAGATAATTTCATGTTTTGTACCAAAAAATAAATGATCGTCCTACTGCACAGTGCACAAGCTGCACTCCAACTTGAAGTTTTTGCCAACATCCATCCATCCATCCATCTTCTTCCGCTTATCCAGGGTCGGGTCGCGGGGGCAGCAGCTTTAGGAGGGAAACCCAGACTTCCCTCTCCCCAGCGACTTCAACCAGCTCCTCCGGCGGGATCCCAAGGCGTTCCCAGGCCAGCCGAGAGACATAGTCTCTCCAGCGTGTCCTGGGTCATCCCCGGGGCCTCCCGGTGGGACATGCCCGGAACACCTCCCCAGGGAGGCGTCCAGGAGGCATCTGAACCAGATGCCCGAGCCGCCTCAGCTGGCTTCTCTCAACGCGGAGGAGCAGCGGCTCGACTCTGAGTCCCTCCCGGATGACCGAGCTTCTCACCCTATCTCTAAGGGAGAGCCCTGACACCCTGCGGAGGAAACTCATTTCGGCCGCTTGTATCCGGGATCTCGTTCTTTCGGTCACGACCCACAGCTCGTGACCATAGGTGAGGGTCGGAACATAGATTTCTTTACCATGACGGACCGATACAGAGTCCGCATCACTGCAGATGCTGCTCCGATCCGCCTGTCGATCTCTTGCTCCATCTTACCCTCACTCGTGAACAAGACCCCAAGATACTTGAACTCCTCCACTTGGGGCAGGATCTCATCCCCAACCTGAAGACGACACTCCACCCTTTTCCGACTGAGGACCATGGTCTCGGATTTGGAGGTGCTGATCCTAATCCCAACCGCTTCACACTCGGCTGCGAACCGCTCCAGTGAGAGTTGGAGGCCCCGGCTTGATGAAGCCAACAGCACCACATCATCTGCAAAGAGTAGAGATGCAATGCTGAGGCCACCAAACCGGAACCCCTCGACGCCTCGGCTGCGCCTAGAAATTCTGTCCATAAAAGTTATGAACAGAATCGGTGACAAAGGGCAACCTTGGCGGAGTCCAACTCTCACTGGAAATGAATCCGACTTACTGCCGGCAATGCGGACCAAACTCTGGCAACGGTCGTACAGGGACCGAACAGCCCGTATCAGGGGGCCCGGTACCCCGTACTCCCGAAGCACCCCCCACAGGACTCCCCGAGGGACACGGTCGAACGCCTTCTCCAAATCCACAAAACACGTGGACTGGTTGAGTGAACTCCCACGCACCCTCAAGGATCCTGCTGAGGGTGTAAAGCTGGTCCACTGTTCCACGGCCAGGACGAATACCACACTGCTCCTCCTGAATCCGAGATTCGACCTCCCGATGGACCCTCCTCTCCAGCACCCCTGAATAGACCTTACCAGGGAGGCTGAGGAGTGTGATCCCTCTGTAGTTGGAGCACACCCTCCGGTCCCCCTTCTTAAAAAGGGGGACCACCACCCCGGTCTGCCAATCCAGAGGCACTGTCCCCGATGTCCACACGATGTTGTAGAGGCGTGTCAACCACGACAGCCCCACAACATCCAGAGTCTTTCGGAACTCCAGGCGGATCTCATCCACCCCCGGGGCACTGCCACTGAGGAGCTTTCCAACCACCTCAGTGACTTCGACCCCAGAGATAGGATAGCCCACCTCAGAGTCCCCAGACTCTGCTTCCTCAAAGGAAGACGTGTCAGTGGAATTGAGGAGGTCTTCGAAGTATTCCCCCCACCGCTTCACGACGTCCCGAGTCGAGGTCAGCAGCACCCCATCACCACTATACACAGTGTTAATGGTGCACCGCTTTCCTCTCCTGAGACGCCGGATGGTGGACCAGAATTTCTTCGAAGCCGTCCGGAAGTCGTTTTCCATGGCCTCACCAAACTCCTCCCATGTCCGAGTTTTTACCTCAGCAACCGCCGAAGCCGCGTTCCGCTTGGCCATCCGGTACCTGTCAGCTGCCTCCGGAGTCCCACAGGCCAAAAAGGCCCGATAGGACTTCTTCTTCAGCTTGACGGCATCCCCTACCGCTGGTGTCCACCAGCGGGTTCGAGGATTGCAGACAGTCACCGACCACCTTACGGCCACAGCTCCGATCGGCCGCCTCAACAATGGAGGCGCGGAACATGGCCCATTCGGACTCAATGTCCCCCGCCTCCCCCGAGACAAGGGAGATGCTCTGCCGGAGGTGGGCATTGAAACTCTTTCTGACAGGGAATTCCGCCAGACGTTCCCAGCAAACCCTCACAATACGTTTGGGTCTGCCAGGTCGGACCGGCATCTTCCCCCACCAACGGAGCCAACACACCACCAGGTGGTGATCAGTTGACAGCTCCGCCCCGCTCTTCACCCGAGTGTCCAAAACATGCGGCCGCAAATCCGATGACACGACTACAGAGTCGCTCATCGAACTGCGGCCTAGGGTGTCCTGGTGCCAAGTGCACATATGGACACCCTTATGTTTGAACATGGTGTTCGTTATGGACAAACCGTGACGAGCACAGAAGTCCAATAACAGAACACCGCTCGGGTTCCGATCAGGGGGGCCGTTCCTCCCAATCACGCCCCTCCAGGTCTCACTGTCATTCCCCACGTAAGCGTTGAAGTCCCCCAGCAGGACGAGGGAGTCCCCAGGGGGAGCGCTCTCCAGCACACCAAACAGCAGTTCAGAGTACCCACCCTTTTTGGAGTCCTTGGAGGGTGTCTCCAAGGACTCCAAAAAGGGTGGGTACTCTGAACTGCTGTTTGGTGCATATGCACAAACAACAGTCAGGACCCGTCCCCCCACCCGAAGGCGGAGGGATGCTACCCTCTCGTCTACCGGGGTGAACCCCAACGTACAGGCGCCGAGCCGGGGGGCAATAAGTATAAATAAATAACTAAATAAATAAATAATATTATAAATATATATATTATTGTAAATTATGTTTGGTCTAAAAGGAACTTACATAATTATATAGTTTCTAATATATTTTTTAATTGGTCGTAACATTTTTAAATGCTTAAACATTTTCTTGTTTTGTACCAAAAAAAAGAAATAGTTTGAATAATCATGATTTCAGTTATTGCCAAAATAATCGTGATTATTATTTTATTCCATAATCGAGCAGCCCTACTTTAGCTTAACAGAATCCGTGTAAATGCCTGATTCCTGACTTTCACACAATACAAAGAAGCATTTTTCTTAATTGCACAAATAGGATTGACAGAAATGCTCAACTCAGTTGTACAATAGTGTCAGCACACAAGAGCATCAAGTGTTCATTATCAGTTATCTTGTGTTTGAATACAGGTATTGTTGTCTTGCTCATGTGAACATCTGGCAAATGTACTCAGAAAGACACCCACTCCCCACCACTCCCTAACAGCATTACTCTCTTCTCTCAGTAGACTCTCTTTAGGCTATTCACCTGCAGCCTTAATGGAAGCCATTTTCCACTCATACCCAATCAGGTCCAGATACATTACACACAAATGCATGCGGAAGCGCACACACATATCTTTAACTCAGTGCAGTTAACGTGAGGTTAAATCGATTGCAGTCTGCTCCTCAATCCCGTGCTGAGGTCCAGCCAATCTTCTCATTGTGTCCATATAGGAGTGACTGATGACCTTCCATCATAAAAACGTCCCCATGGGACTCAATAATGGACACTTGAGCATGGACGGGTGTGGCCGGCTGAGGGGGTTTCCACAGCGTCTAAACATGAAAGACCACACTGTGGTCCAAATTTGATGTAGTATATATGTGAGTGCCTGGGGTGGCGTCCTCACATGGGTGTATTTAGTTTCGGATGATTAAGAGTGAAATGAACCATTTTACATTGAGTAATGAGACCTGATGATCTTTCAATTTTCACTAGGTCCTGTTTTGTCAAGGATGTTCTGCTGATATATGTTAGCGACACATGGAGCATACCATAGCAATCCCTACATATGCAAATATGCACCCTAGGGGAAATGCGAGATATTGGGGAAAACATCAAATCAATCTAATTGGACACTTTGAAAGTTCTTTGCTCTTTCGCCAGTGCCACGATATAAATGTTCGTAAACTTGCATTTCATCTTGTGTTTAAACATGAATGCCATTATTATTGCTGATGCCGTTTTTTTTTTCTTACAAAATAAGATTATTGGGAGTGCTTGACTCACAATGAAGTCAGTTTTGCTTGGTAATTAAAAGATCAGTAGTTAGGGCGTACATATTTGTAAATACAATTGAATTTGAAACATTGATTAAAAGTAAAATTAATGTTAAATACCTTACCAATTGCAGTGTGACATTTCTTTCAATTCATCACTTTTATGTGAATGGATATACTGGTGCATTGAGGGTACATCCTAAGTGCTAAGAATTGAAGGCTTAGTCTCCACCTCCCCTCCTCAAATGGGATTTATGTCTCCCATAGGAAAATATAGAGCAAGGTAAACTCCATCTACTATGATGTTTAGTGCCTTCCTTCCATTACAGCTGCTGCCTGATGACAACATTTTCAGTAAGTGCATGGAGTGTGGCCACAAATTTAGAGATTTGTGTGTGGATTTGGACCTGCGCAAAGGACAGGTTACATACAAAAATGCACACGCAAACTGCATTTGTTTTAAAATGATTTCATTTCAAATTAACTTTTTGTGCGGCGTCAAATAAAATCAACTGTAAGATATTTCCATTGTTTTGATTTTTACTTCTTCTTCCAGGGGACTAATTTGACGGATATCTGCACAGAGTTGCTGCTTCATGGAAATCTCCTGAAGATCTCAGCGGGCAATATTCAAGAGCGAGTCTTCTTCCTGTTTGATAATCTTTTGGTCTACTGTAAGAGGAAGTCCAGGTGAGGAATGGTCATTTAGAGAGTAGTTTAGCAGGTTTACTTTATATCGACTATGTAACTAAATGGAGGAAAAACACAAACTAGTTTCTGTGCAGGATATGCATGCTTCATGTTTGTGTATGTTTTGTATGAATGTGCAAGTGTTGCAGACGCTGTTTCACTGCCACCAGCGGATGTTTTCCATGCTGAGCGTAACCACACTGCTCTCTCATTTCCTTAGGGTTTCTGGGAAAAAGTCCACCAAGAGGACCAAGTCTATCAACGGTCCTCTCTATGTGTTCAGGGGCAGAATCAACACGGAGGTGATGGAGGTGGAAAACGTGGAAGATGGAACAGGTTGGTGTTTACTCAGCAGTATTACATTTCGAGACTCTCTCTCAGGTTGTTGTGATGATTCCACCATGGAAATCTCTATTTGCATCTGAGCTCTTCATTAAATGACTGTCATAGTACAAGTGACACACCTGACAACATCAGAATGCCAGTAGAGCGAAGACCTCAGCCAAGTTTGTACAGTTGAAGTTTCGGTAGAAACATATTGAATAACTTCATAAATGCACACTTCCTGCATACAGTATGTACATGTTCTTCCTTCCCCTTTGTGGTTCCTTTCTGTGAAATTTTGAAATTTCCCCACATAGATTCAGTAACAAAATAAAAACCCTAATTCTAGCTTGTATAACATGATCGAACTATGGAAAACATCAAAATAAAGCTGGCTGTAGTTCACGTTTCATGTTTGATGTTTTGGATACATCATACAATCACACAATTTTGGGCAAGGTCAGTGGCACTGGGATTGTGTCATGTGATTAAGAGCTAGACATAAGTCAGGCTGCATTATTCAAATCAGAGCATGCTATGTTGCTTGCTGCTATGCTTCACTGTCCTCAGGAAGACCAAAGAAGACATCTGAGACAAATTGGGGCAATATGATGGCGACATGTAATCCACATCTCTGTGCTGAACTGTAGTAATGATCTTATTTTTGTAAAGCAGGATTTATTTTGTTGCTTTTCAGTTTTCAGCTACATGACTGGTAGCAAATCAGGAACAATAGCAAGTGTAATGTTGTGTGATGACTATTGGACATTCCATTTTGAATGGGTTTTTGGTAGTAGTCGCAAGGCATCTGGTCATTTTTTGCGTTATGTATGTAAACAGGTACTGTTACACTCTTGTTGCTGGATTAGTGTCTACAGTCTGAATATAAACGTTGTCAATATACAAGATTTTAATTAAATATGTATTGCAAAACCTGTACACAAACCAGCTAGATAAATACATAAATAAATAAATAAATCATTCTTTAAATTTGCCACGTGTCTTCATCTGATCTAATGATGATGATTTGATCTGAATCTGATACTCGCTGACGGTTTTGGGTGTTTGGGTGGGGTGTTGTTACACTTTCGAAGAGGATGTAGCGCACAACCACATATGGAATAGTACTGTATTTGATGTCGATTATTCTGTTTAAGGTGTGACTTCAACTCAGAGGTGCAAAAGTTACCTCAACATCAGCAAGAAACTTGAATTCTGGCGAATGCTGAATGTTAACGCCCCGTCTGTGGCTGAATGTGGTTCAACTATCAGTGCAAATCAGGCGGCACTGTTGTGAATATGTGTGTATTGGTGTAGAAACACTGCCTTCCTCTCTATCACGTGTTTCCTCTTTCTTTTTTTTCTTTTTTTTTGTTCTCCTGCATGCTGCCACAATATTTTGCAATCTCACAACCACAAAGACAGAAACATAACTCACTGAGTGTTTAGATTATTGGTGAAATATCCTCTGCTAAGATATTAACTGTGTACATATCTGGTCTTAATATGGAACAGATGACTAACTCCAGAGTTGATTCAGATAAGATATTGCAGTTTCAGATGACAGCTAAGTTTTCGTTTCTCAGGTAAAAGTTAGAAGTGTCCCCAAGGGCTCCTAAACCCAACCAGATGTCAGCATTTCTATTGATTTCACCAGAAGCAAAAAAACCTCTCCAACCTTTGCTTCTCCCACTACTACCAGAGCTACTCCCCATTGGGCTTCAAATATCACAAGTATTTATGTGACCTTTGGCTACAAGGCCAGTAGCCCATTACCAGAGCGGCCATTCATTATTTAGTTGCTGCTCACCTACTTAAAGCTCAGCGATGATGAAATTAGAAGACGCTAGATATTTGCTCAGTCTGACAAAACATGGGATGTTTGTTAACTACCGTAGTTTGTTTTTTGCTGGTAACGTGCTAGGTATTTATCATTTTTTTTGGAGTTATGTAAATGCATGTGTTTAATGCTGCTGTATTTTTCATAGCAATTCCTTGTTGGTTACTTTCCAAAAGGTGAAAAGAACATATTGATTTGCATTCACATTTCTATTAATTTGATTCATCCTACTTTTATTGCTAAATGTGTGTTTTTCTCCACAGCGGATTATCACAGCAACAACTACACAGTGACCAATGGCTGGAAGATCCACAACACAGCGAAAAACAAGTGGTTTGTCTGCATGGCCAAAACGGCGGAGGATAAGCAGAAGTGGCTGGATGCCATCTTGAGGGAACGAGAGCAGAGAGAGAGTGAGTAAACTTTTTCAGCCTTTTTATTCGCTGGGGGAAAAATAGAAAATATTATACTAGCTTTTCTCTCGTAAAAATATCATTGTGGACAATTGTATGTGCGCAGTTTGTGGGAACAGTTTGGGGAATGCCCTTTGCTTTTCCAGCATGACCTTGGCACCGTGCACAAAAGGGATGTGCTCAGATGAGTTTGGTGTGGAAGAACAAGGTCCATCAATCACCTGTGGAGTAACGAGAACAGAGTTTGTGGGCCAGGTCAGGTTTAATATACCCTAATCTACTGAAAAAAGAATATGTATACGGCTTGGCTAATCTGTAATGATTTTTTTCCTACCGTAGTTGGCACTTTCATATCACACACATGACTAATGTGGCTTATTCTGCTTGATTTTTTTCACCTTGGCCCATATATCTCCTCTAAATCATGTTGCGTTTTGATGCATCTGTCCTTGTTGTTGTGGAGGCTCCCTCGGGTGATTAATTAATGACTGGATGTGCCTTTGTCCTGAAATATCAATGTTGTGCCCTGTGGTGGGGTCCCACCTTGAACAAGATTTTCTTAAAGAAATGTTACGCCTTTAGGTTACAGGATAGCAGAAGCAGAATGCCTTTTATTGTATGTCAAAATACGGTTACATGAGTTTTGTGGCTTTCGTCAAATTAGGATTAAGGCGCTGAAAACGGTTTGTTCTTTTAGTTTGGATGCTAAGAAGTAAGCTTAAACTTTTGATTGTGTGAGAATCCACATGTTACTTTGTTTCAGTAAAATAATAAAACAAAAGCTGATTGAGATTGGCCATGTAACCTGATGCCCTTTTGTCACCTTAAATTGTGCTCACTCTATCATTTTCATCCCTCTTCTACCTTAAAAAGTGTTCCCGCCTGTCTGTTGTGGGCCATCTGTCTTTATAATGTTTTGTGTATTACACACTGTTAATGGCTTTAACCAAATTTGCTGGGCAACATAAAAGGCTACCCGATAGGATTGATGGCTTAAAAAGATTCCAAATTTGATTGTTTGGACACGATTTGGTCGGAAATGCAGGAATACTCAACAGATCATGTTTCCCAAGATGGTAAATTTTGCCTTTGTAATCCGGGCATATGTTAAATAATCGCCCACAACGGATTTTAACAACGTCAGATCTGATAGTGCCATGAATAAGCACACAGAAGTGTGCGGCAGCTTGCGGTGTTCAATTACAAGCTGGTGGAAACTGACCTGAGGGTAACAGATGCCAGATCAGTCACAGCACCTCATTCCCACTCACGCTTCCTTTTCGACAGTGTACACTTCTCACTGTCGGCCTCTTTATTTAAATCTTTTGTTCTAAGGTTTTCTTCAACAAAGATTGACATTTCACCTGATACGTCTTGTGTTCTGTGTTTTTACTGCACTCACACATGGCTGCAATCAATCGTCCTACAAGAGCTAAATTGTTTGTGAATTGCCAGCCAGTCACTTACGTTGTCCATTTCCATATTCCTGAAAATTGTTGAAGTGGCACCCACCATATATTGTATCACATTCCACAACTCGAAATTCTGTCAGATTCTACTAATTATGGTGCATCACGTTTTAGTAGCAAATCACACTGAATTCTCATGAGAACAGCCTTCTTAAAAAAAAAAAAAAAAAAAAAAAGTGATTAGGTCATGCTAGTAAGTGAAAGATGACAAGAAGCAGCTCAAGACAAACCGTGGCAGCTGGACAAGAAGCTGAGAGGTCTCTGCACTGGAAAGACCCCCGTGTGTTGTTCAATAACCCATATTGTTAAAATCCTTTCAGCTGCCGTCACATGTAATGGAACCAGCATCCTTCATGGCCCGCCACTACAACCACCCAAGACTCAATGGACAAATTGACTTTTTCAGTTTTGTCCCAGTTGTCTTTCTTCTACTCACAGTCAGAATCCAGCACTTGACACGTACATTTCATAACTATCCAATAAAATCAAAGTTGTCATGTTCTTCCAGTTAAAAGATATTTGGGATGCATGACTTTTATTTGACATACAGGCATAAATTACAGCACTTGGAAATTCAGCATTTAAACCTATATAAGCTTTTCAGGACACTGATACTTTCATTTTTTTCTTCAGTGACTTTTTATTTGTTACCCCAAAACAATATTTATTTAATTGTTTTTTCTTCTTAACTTGACTGGCTCGGATGCTTTTACTGTACCTCATAGCCTTATAGTGACTTTATACCGTATACACCGTATAAATTATACGGTTGTTTTAACGGTACAGTTGTGACAAAGGGTGTCATACATTAATACAGTTACTTTCACGCCACAAACTGAAAAAGCTCCAGTGGAATACAGTATTGTATCACAACTGTTCTTCAGATATGTGATTGGTGCTAAAATAAAAATAAATAAATAAAACAAATTTAAAAAAAAAAAACAGCACTAACATAGGAACATATCATGTTACTAGTATTTATTAAGCCTCGAAGGTTAAACACAATTCATTCCCGTTGTTCGTAGAACTCAGATTTGTTCAGATAAAAGATAAAAAAAAGAGGAAATATTGGCATTTTATTTAATCACCTCACTGGGAAAGCTGCTGCCATAATAGAGCGTTTATTAACTTTACAGGCGCCTATAAGTTACATTTTAACACAAAATCGCCAAAGAAAGGTAACAGCTGGAATTCGGTCTGCTTAAGAAACAAATTAGTTAAAATTTCACCCAACAAAATAGCCAGACAAAAACACTCAATTTGGTTAGCATGGTGGATAGCAGTTATCACGTTTGCCTCACATTTGGAATGTTCTGGGTTCAAATCTCTGCTCAGGCAGTCTTGTGTGAAATTTGCATGGTCTCAATGTGCTTGTGTGTTTTTTTCCCACTTTGTACTCCATTTCCACTCACATCCCAAAAACATACATGTGATCTTGATTGAAAACGTAGTATTGTGTGAATTTGACGCTATTGGTTGTCTGTTTATACCCTGCATGGCATGTATACCCTACCTCTCATACAAAGCCATCTCAGATAGGCTCCGGCTCACACACAACACTAAATAGGACACACATTATAGTAAATGGACGGATGGAAAACAGCCTATATGACTGTTAAAATTAAATTAATTAAACTTATTATGGCAGGAACATCAGAATTATGATGTTGAGTAATTGAGTTTGATGTGGCCCAAAATAGATTTGAGTTTCTTATTGAGTCTATGGCTCTTGGTGAGCAAAGGAAAGTGTCACAATGTAGTTCAGAAGTTCACCAAAGCCCACAAGGAGTTTAGGAAGGAGCTCTAAAAGTGGACTCATAAGAGGGGCAACACAACTCACAATAAACCTTTACAGTACATGCTTTGCTCTGACACAAGCCACGTAATTGTTAACATGTCAACACACAAACGAGATTCCAATCACTATGCCCTCCTTAACTTTTTTTTTTTTCTCAGAACTTTTTCAGTTGTGATGAACATCTGGAATTGTTCTTTTTTTTTTTTTTTTTTTTTTCCTTCAAAATTAGGTTGGCATGGTATCAATACAAACAGCCGGGAAGTTCAGGCATGCTTGTTTCTTCAAATAACCCTAAGACATGCTTTGTTCTTTGACTCTTAGGGATCTCGGAGCTATACTGATCGAAATGGAGTTATGATTGAAGTAGTTGTAGGCTATTGCTCCCTCAAAGTACAATTAACACTAATGTACCTCACATAGGTCTGTTGATTGGATTTGATGGTAACTACTGTGTTGTAAATGTCAAATTTCAAGGTTACAAACACCGTAACTTCAATTTACTTGGGGATAAAATATATTGTAACCTTTTTTATATTTATGTTACAAGTGGTTACTTTAAAAATACAAGCTTGATTGATTGATTGATTGATTGAGTATGGCGCGTTGTCTACTTTTGTCCCCCACCCCTTTCTTTATTCCCGGACCACCGCACATTTATATTATCAGGAGTCCCTTAATTAATTACATTGATTTAGCCGTTTGTTTGTCAAACCACCAGAGCTTAACTCATTCACTGCCTTTGACAAGTATACTTGTCAATTGTATTTTTTAGAGCGGTGCTAAATGGGGGCGAATCTGAGCATGCTCCACTGTAAATATCAAACTTGGAAACAACTTTACTGATGCCCAACCACCGGTAGATGACATCATTGCCCCATTTTATAGGAAATAAACACAGTTTCAGAGTCCATGGGAGAAATGGCTGTATTTTGGCAAACCTACATTTTTCTGCTGTCAATTGTAAAAGAACGGGACGGGACAAAAAGTAGGGAGTCTATTCTGTTATTTGGTAGATTCGGTTTATATATAATTATTGAATGTAATATCACGTGAGTACTGGAAATGTAAAAATTTTCTATAATGACTGGCAGTGAATGAGTGTTGCAGGTTGCGTACCTATTTCACATGGCATTTTGTGATCTGGTTCTATGTGTTGGAGTGAAATAGAAATTATACATGGGAGTGTGAGTTGAGTTTCCCCAAGAGCAAGATTCTCTTAAATACTCAGAGCCATTTCAACAGTCTACTATAGAAAAAAAAAAAAAAACACAAAAAAAATACCAGAAGCCACAAAACCCCTTTTACATTTAAAGTGAGGTTAACCCTGCATGTATCGTCTTTATTTTTATTTTTTATTTTTTTACCTGCACGTAAAAATAAAAAAACATCTAGTAAGTGTGCTGCATTAATGAAATCAGTTAGCTGCTGCTACGAGCACATTTCATTTCAACATGTAACAAAAGCATTTTGAACTTGAAAAAAGATCCATGGTTCAAATAAATAAGTCAATGTCTATTTGAGTCCCCTTGTGTTCATAAAATTAAAGACAAACTTTAATTATCCACCTGCAGTGAATCGAAAATGCCATCATTTTATCACATATGGAATTGCATCTGCTGTCAACTTGAATGAAAAAAAAACAAAAAAAAGACTACTTTTCACCTAACAGAAAATTGGTTGTAAAATGTACTGTATTTCCAATATAATAGCCAATTGAAGTATTTATTTTCTCGTAACCTGTTACACCAATGCACCAAATTGCAGTGTCAATAAGTATAATAATGCCCAGGGATTTTCTGTAAAACTTGAAAAAAAAAAAATGTCCTGGCCTCCAACTTGTGCATTCATTTCATCATCTTTTTTTTTTTTTTTAACACCGTGTCATGTTTTCTCTCTGTTGTCCCTCGCAGGTCTCAAACTTGGAATGGAGAGGGATGCCTATGTGATGATAGCAGAGAAAGGAGAAAAGCTCTATCACATAATGATGACCAAGAACCGGCACCTCATTAAGGACAGACGCAGGAAGCTCAGCATTGTGCCCAAGTGCTTCATGGGAAAGTGAGTGCGAGAATGTCGCAGTGCTTTTCACAAGCACTTGCATTCAGTCTTCCTGGAAAGTCTTGGCAAGATTTCCACTCTCTTCCCTACATCCTCTATATCCTCTACCTCTGCTTTGGCTTCCTATCCCAAAGCCTTTCCTTCATCTAAAGCCAAGTCCTTAGTCCAAGTCTTCCCGAAAAGCGAGGCCAATCTGACGTCATGAATAATAACAGGTACCAACCAGACTTTTACAGCAGACCTCAAACTGAGGTTGCCCATCTTTCTTTCATGGTTCTGTAGCACAAATAAACAAAAAGGACCTTTTAAGACTTCTATTGGAGATCCACAAATAACACTCTAAGACTGTTCATCAAGAAAAAGTAAATGAAAACAAAAACATAGACAGACTGCAATAAAAAAATAAGAACCCTAAATGCCAGTGACATGTCATTTCATCATGTAGATCTCAAAACTCAATCCTCACAATAATTTAATCAATTTCACATAACTTGACTTTACTGTGGATTGTGCTTACTTGTCTTAAATCAGATTTATGTTAGATTAGCTCCTTTACACACTTCCAACATATACTTTTTATTTACATAGCTACATGGAGTATGACTGTTCTATCCCTCAGTCTGTGACCTACTCTGCAAGCTACCCTCCGTCGCCTGGTTCTTCCTTCGCAGGCGTGTTTTCAACTTGGGTGGACCGAAAATAAAGTTAGTCAGTATGAACCGCCACTTTTTCTGGTGCAGAAATAAATGATTGATGGAGGGGTGGGAGATGGGGTGTGGGGGCTCGGGGAGTGCGGTGCATGGGGACAAATATCAAAACAAATTTTCTCCAAGTGCTTGAAATTACCTCATAAAAAATTTAACATGCATAACAGACTGGAATATTACACAAATAATAACATAAAGACTATCTATCTATCTATCTATCTAGCTAGCTAGCTAGCTAGCTAGCTAGCTATCGAGCTATCTATCTATCTATCTAGCTAGCTATCTGTCTGTCTGTCTAGCTACCAATCACTATGTTGTTGAAGGATGAATCTTTTATACATGCATTGATCATGGAATATATTAAGAAACTGAGATGTACATTAGTTCAATAAAAGTCAAACATACTTCTATTTTTTTACATATTCACGATGCCATTTTTCTCATACATGATAAATAACAATACAAGAATAAATACAAACTATTACAAATATATTACAAATACAAACTATTCCCTAATTTTCCTGTGTTGATAGGCTACTGAAATGTAGCATTACTCAAAGCAAAATAACCAGAAAAACCTGCCTGTTCCTGTCCAAACCTCACTGAACAGTCAATATAACATATTCTGGCTAGAACGCCATATAAAAAAGAACAACAGTTTCTACAACACTAACACAAAAACCACTGATTACTAATACATCACAGCCAATGCAATCTGTGCGCTGGCTTGTTTGTAAAGTGTAATGACAACCCTTGCACAATAGAGCAGGGCCACACTGAGGAGGTACAAAGAGCTTTCTGAATAGTAAAACTTTGGTCTTTTGTTGACCTCTAATATGATTTATAGAACCATAGTACAATATGATTTAATGAGTTGGATCCAAATAAAACAGAAATAAATATAGTTCTAAAGGAGTGGGATGATTATGATGTTCCTCTGGCCGCGTTTTGCTCTCGCTGCCCTTTAACTGAATATGCCACCGTTCTGTTTGTTCCCATCGGAGCAGACTATTTTAAAATTGTGAGTCATAATTATCATGTTCTGCCCATCCACTTGCATGGCACAGCTCAGTGCCAGCAGTCGTTATGAATCGGGTTCAAATTGTAATGCTAGTCAACGCGCGCTTTATATCCTTCCTGCCAGTCCATGCTGTCCTCACTTCATCACTCTGTCAAATGCACTTGATGAGGGCAACGAGTATCTGCTCCCTGCATTTGTCTTACTGATGAATGGGCAGCAGCCAGGGTCTGCACGTTTATTTAATTACATCGAGTGGCTGCTTTGATAACAGCCTGTTGTCGTGATAGCATAATGTCATCGTCTATCTGATCTTTTTCAGCGTTAATACACATTAGCAGATCACATTTCATGTCTGTTTTTTTCCATGCCAGGGTATTTAAGACATTACAGTAATGAAACTGTCATCGTACCGGTACTTGTATTATTTGCGCTTACTTCTTCATGTTCAGAGGGAGCCATCCCAAAGGGATCAATAAAGTCAAGTCTAAGTCTTAGTCTAAGAAAAAGACTTGAGGGAATAAATGGAATCAGGTCAAATTCTTTTGTGAATTTGATTGGCACTCGCTTTCATTCTAGTCAATAAATACAACTTTATTCATCCCAGAAGGGCAACTGGGTTACACAATCTACAGGCTTGTAAAAACAGAGCAAACCCAGACACTATTTTTCACACCTCAACGTCACTGGCGACAAAACGGTATTGAAGTCATAGGAGGAAACGAGCGAATTAATAATTATCAGTAGGATCTTAATATATTACTGCGTAATATTTCCCCCCAAGGCAAAAAAACACAAAAAAACAACAATCTTAGTGCGCTGCTGTTTGTGTAATGAGCTCTCATTATCTCAAACGCTGTTCTTGTGTATGCATCACACATTTGTGACTTAACTTTCTTTGATACTACATTTAGTTTAGTTTTAATGTATTTTCACGTGTGTTTCTTGCGGGGGTCATTGAATCGAACCCTGTGTACTTTCTTTCTTTCTTTCTTTCTTTCTTTCTTTCTTTCTTTCTTTCTTTCTTTCTTTTTCTTTCTTTCTTTCTTTCTTTCTTTCTTTCTTTCTTTCTTTCTTTCTTTCTTTCTTTCTTTCTTTCTTTCTTTCTTTCTTTCTTTCTTTCTTTCTTTGAGCATTATAAGAAGAGTTACATGATATACAGTAAAGGTCAAACAATTACAATCTGATAAGATTTGATAGCGTAATACATATGATCTTAAAAAAAGGTAATCAAATTTCAAAAATATATATATAATTTTAACATTCTTGGAACTGCATGCAGTATAGAAAATGGATGGATGGCTTAACTTCCTTTGAATTGCTAATTTGCTGCCATTCAGTGCACCATAAATAAACAACATGCTTGGGTGTGTCTCACCAAGCCATTATCCTTGTCATCCATCATTCACTGTGCGGTGGTGGATGGTTGTCTGTGTTTCTAATTCATGCGCGCATATATGCACACACTCACACTATTAATCATGGTCATCATGATAATTTCTTTAACAACACCGTAACCAAAATTAATCTTGCGTCGCATCTGTACACACTTGAGTTCTATCAACTTTGATTTACAGTCACCGGCCTTGACGTGAACGTTCACATACAAAGAGCCGCCAAGCACATTGTAAAACTGAACACAAACCTTACAAACATGGACCTACTGTAAAAAGACATCACAGACATTAGATGCACCTGGCTGTCCACTGGTCAGAAAAACTCATTATGATCAAATGTAAATGTCGTGCTGCACGCTCTTTCCAAAGGTTGCTATGGCAGCTGGCTCAAGGTGTCCGCTCTCTTCTCTTGCGTCCTCCACATGTTTGCAGACTTATACCAGTGTGTGTGCTCACCCTTAAAGCAAAATTGAAATGTAAATGCATCAAAATTGATAGCAGCTTCATCCTCAGTTTGATTTTTATTTTCGTGGACCTCCTAAAAGGCACGTCGACCATAGCACATTATAAATCTTACACAAATCTATGTTTATATGCAAATATGGCACTACTGTATACAGTACTTCTGCAAAAATATGTTTTCATTTGGTGTTGATTACATTGTTGGTTTACTTTGTGGCCTTGTGGTTAGATTTCTGTTTTTTCCAAAGGTTGAACTTATTTAGACATCGATTATCTACCGCTTATCTTGTGTGATCTGGAGCTTATTCTAACTGAATCTGGCCTTTAGTTGTAAGTCAATCACTTTGCACATGCTGTTTATATAACCACATCACATTCAAATCTATGGTCAATTAAGCGTCTCCAAACCTAACATAAGCATTCATGTTTTTGTTTCAGTTTCTTGTCTATATAGGGGCATTTGTTCCATGTTTTCCATAGCTCCAAAGAATTTATTTTAATAGGGATGTTTTTAGCTATTGAGAACCTAAATCGGTTTCACGGGTGATAAATGCTCTGATTGTTTTTGTAGTTTTCTTGTTCTTATTTGTTTGCACTTTTCTCAGTTGTTACATAGAAGAAAATGCTGCCTCAAGTGGTCTGCATTCCCATTAGTACACAAAAGCCATTTAGCGATCAATAGCACGGTCAATAATGCATTGCACTTCTTGTCATATAGAGACAAAGCTTTTGGCAAAAAGATGCTTGCTACTCAAAACATCTTCGTCAGTTACTGCTGGAAGAAATGTTCAAGCTTCATGGATGCACGGGATCCAACAGAAACAGTTGATCTTTGCGTCTGCTCAGTTTCTTTTGGCGTAGGATGAAAACTGCACCACAAATATTGTTGAGTCTTTACCGCCCAAGTGAGTGGTGCTGCTGCTGCATGAAAGACGCTTTCTTTCTTTCACAAAGTGAACCCACCTCCAGCTGCTACCCTATCTCCACTGGAGTCCCAGGAGATGAACTCCCCCACTCTTAATACAGAGTTCAGTTTGATGGGAAGTCTTGGCAGCTGCCATGTTGAAATGTTTCAGATGGGAGCGTGTTTAACTGCTGCAATGAGTAGCTTCTAAATTTTTGAATAAAACGACTATCTGGAACTAGGTGACTTGGTTTCTGATTAATTGGCAACTGGTGCAATCAACAGTTAAACTTTCTAATAGTGAATGGATTATTCCTGTGATGAACGACCAACCAACCTACCTACATACCTACCTCCTTAAAATCATCTGGCAACAATTAAAATAAAGCTGTAAAGCAGTTGCCCAAATCCTTTAAAAGCCCTTATTGACTCCTTTCTCTTTTGTTCTTCTCAGTGAGTTTGTATCGTGGCTGATCGAGAGCGGCGAGATCAGTAAACCTGATGAAGGAGTCAACTTAGGACAAGCACTGTTAGAAAATGGCATCATTCACCACGGTGAGACTGTAACACAAAATTTACTTCCTCTCCCTCTTTGTTCTCTTTTAATTTGCCTATTTTGTTTTTAGCTATATCCATGCCAATAGCTTTATGCTGAATGTTCATCTCATGTTCTTGACTTACTTCACCAAGAACCTTACATTTTCCATAACTTCCGCCACTAAACCGGTATTTATTTTTTTTGCTGGTGTTTGCATGAAAGTAAAGATGATATTTTGTGGGCTGCTATGTGTTCGCCATTATGATGACATTCAATTTCTGAGATTATCTAGAATGTATTTGGGATCCACAAAGAAGGAAAGAAAGAAAGAAAGAAAGAAAGAAAGAAAGAAAGAAAGAAAGAAAGAAAGAAAGAAAAATTGATGGTGTGCCCTCATTGAGTGCTCTCAGTTAATCATGCATGAATCTTATTAAAATTCATGCATGCGATATAGGTGGGTACCTACCTATGACGATGTGCAATCTGATGTTGATCCAAATTAGGACTACATTGTATGTCTCGTGCCATTCTAGTATAATTTCCGTGCTTTAGTTACAGTATTTGACTGATGATATCTAAGATCCTATTTAAGGGGAATAACAGATTTGATCAAAACCTTGCTTTCTTTGCAATTTCCCCTCCACACTGAAAACTTTCTCAAGTGTGACATTTGCAGTTCCCCTTACCTGAATTATGCATTGGGCAATGAAGGACAAACAAACAGCTGCAAATAATGTATGAATATGAATGCAAGGGCCCACATTATTGCTAAAGGGTCTGTTGTCCATCGTGTGCAAGTGCACACCGGCTCCTAGGGATATTTTTTGGTTCTCATGGAAATCCCCCCTGAAGTCTCCCGTCACTGTGGCCTGCCCCCTGAGGGAAATACAGTGATGACATGTTGGCTTCTGTGGGTTTACTGAGATGTGGGGAAGATTCTGGCCTCGCACAGTTGGTGTCAATAAATGAGGTTGACCCCGTGAAGTAATGTGGGTCATGCACAAATTTAGAATTTAGAGGGAAGGCTTTTCACTTTCTTTTAATTTTTTATTTTTATTTTTATTTTATTTATTTATTTTTGTTAAGCAAACAGGATCATCTGTATAAGAACTGAGCTATTTATTTGACTAACTTTTAATCTCATGTTTGACACGTCATAACAGCTGTTTTCCCGGCGCATTCCTTTGGGTTATGAAAGAAATTAAGTCTAGACGATGAAAACCAGCAGCTTGTTTGTTGTGGTGTCTTCAGTTGTTTGGCCAAATATTTGCTATTTTCCTCTTTCTATGATTCATCCACTGGAAGCGATAATTGTGTTTAAAAGCAATAAATTGCTCGGAGGAAGTTGATGGAAATTGATAACTGTCTGCCAAGGTGAACATTTGAGCCCAGTCGTGAATTTACAACTGTGTTTTCCTCAGAAGTTATCGCTTTGCTTCTTATCCTCACATCAATTGTCATCGTTTTTTCATTGAGAGTTTATCAGGAAATAAAGTGGAACCTTTAAGGGTGAACACAATTCAGTCCAAGTTCTGGATGGGAAAAAAATCACATCCAGGATTTGAAAAATAAATTAATAAATAATTTCTCCTTTTTAACATTTATAATGTTTATTGGAAAGTGTTTTCACTGATTGTTTTTTTTTCCCGCTTTGGTGTCATTTCAGTATCAGACAAGCATCAGTTCAAAAATGAGCAAGTTTTGTACCGTTTCCGCTACGACGATGGCACCTACAAAGCCCGCAGCGAGATGGAGGATATCATGTCAAAGGTGTCTCATTTCATCTGTCACTTTTGTCACCACTTTCACTCTGTACTGTTTTTCAAATAAAACACAAATGAGGTAATCACTTCTGTGTTATCCCCCATGGCACCAATTTCTGTTCTTTAATCTGATTTGGCAACATTAGGTTTGATGTATGCTCTCTAAAAGACTTGCCTCAGGGCACCTCGGCTAAAAATTTCTTCTTGATGCCATTTGTGTGCTTGTTTATCAAAGGTGTGTAATGTTCTCTGACTCAATGGCACCGTGGGTCTTCTCTTTTAGGGCGTCAGGCTGTACTGCCGTCTCCACAGCCTCTACATGCCCGTCATCAAGTAAGTACCTGCCCATTTCCTTGCGCTCTATTTTTCTTTCTCTGCAAAGTTTGTCTGACTTTGAAAAGAAATTAAGTCGCAACAGAGAAGAATAGTGAATCAAAAGTTCATTGCCAATTTAAGCATACATTCAGCCATTCATCCCTCCTCTGTCTGATTACACTATTCAGGGTTGCATTGGTGCAAACATAAAATTTTAGACTGCCCTACATTTGATAATGTGTCTGTCTACTAGGGGTGTGCTCAGCAATATATCGTTGCCGGCCTCATTACAATACACGTATCGATACGCAGGTGTTAGAATCGATACTGCTCGTTAACTTTAAATAGGCAGTTAACATTTGCCTTTGCAGATTGCATTGTACCTAAAAAATAAAAACCAGCAGCATCTTTGAAGTTAATTGCCTTCAATTAATGCAAAAATAGCTCACCAGTGATTGGACACTGTGTAATTTTAATACTTTGATATTTTTACTCATATCGGCTCATGCCTTTTAATAAATTTTCCCGGTGTGTCTGTGAAAAATGCTCCTTGCTCTGCAGTGCGTACACATTTAGAGCAGGCATGCCGCTTGGTGGTAAACCAGAAGAGCTAGTCGCAAAAACATTTTTGTCATCTAGCATAATAAACATATCCTTTAGGTATACATATGACTGTTATTATAAAATGCAAGTAAATTAATGTAAAATATCGGGATACTTATCGCCTTGAAGATCATGTATTGGGATACATATGTATCGCGATACTTATCGTATCGTGACCCCTGTGTCGTGATACGTATCGTATCGTGACCCCTGTATCGTGATATGTATCTTATCGTGAGGTCGGCGGCAATACCCAGCCCTAGTGGATACGTCGGTTTCACACTTGTTGAGTGAAGATTGAAAACCTATGTTAAATATGACAAACTTCACTGAAAAAGTCATAAATTATGAGAATAAATGACCCCTTGCATGGAGTCAAATTTGTTGTTTTTGTATAGCTAAAGACACAAAACCAATTTAGTTCATTTGTATATGATAAAAATTGAAGGAAAAAAAAACCTAACATGAAAATGACAGATTTTTTATTTATTTGTTTTTTAAACTATCCAAGTATGCTTAGTTCAGCAAAATATAAAACGTTTGTATTTCTTTGGTTTCATTTGACAAATGCCAACTTTGTGATTGCACTTACATTGTATGAAAAAAAAACAAAAAACAAATTTGTGGTTATCTTTTGTTTCTTTAGGGACAGAGACCATCATTTGAAAACATTTAAATCTGTGGTGCCTGCTTGCAAACTCGTGGATTGGCTCCTCTCACAGGTACTGTCATTATGTTGCTTTGCTCCAGGGCTCCCCCTGGAAGTACGCACTTACCTTCCGTGCATGTCGCTGCATGCACCACGTGCACGGATCCGCTACTGTAATTGACATATGCAATTTGGAGATTTGGTGGTGACGTGTTGCCTGCACGTGTGAAAATACAATCGAGTCTTTTAAAATCTTTGTGGGCGCTGGCTCTTTTCTTCAGGCTCTGGGATGCTTTTTTTTCGCTTATGCACAAGCGTCATGGTAACACAAAGTCATTCGTACGTTGCAAACCCCGCAATAGAGGGAGGGCAGTTGTGCAGAGGCTCCTTTGCATGAGACAGGATCACAACCTCAAAAGATGCGATTTAATAAGGGTCAAAAGTGTTGTAATTCTTGATCCTTCGGGTAGCTTGGCAAAAGCATATCGACATGGCAAGACACCTAGGGACTTTTTTGAATGGTAAAAATAGTCCATATGTCTCCTCTAAAGTATAATTTTGAATAATAAAGCCAGCTCATTCATTGACTTGACTTAAACAAATAGTAACAACCTCCTGATGTTTACCAGATTTTTTCATGCATACATTTCGTAAACACCATTATGTTGACTGCAAAAAATATTTGATGCCCCACGGTTTTGTAATCCGTCGTGTGTCAAGGTGTGTGAATATGTAAGCAGGTGATACCATTGAATGACAATGTGCGTCATCGTTTCCCAGGGAGACTGCTCGACACGAGAGGATGCGGTGACGCTCGGTGTGGGTCTCTGCAACAATGGCTTCTTGCATCACGGTCAGTTTAACCTCTGCTTACACATGAGTTTAGATGGATTCTGTACAAAGCAACTGTAAATTAGTAGAAAAGCCCCATAATTTCAGTGATTGCTGTAGAATTAATTTATAAATATGTCCGTAGTTGCTTTGAAGCTATACAAATAATCTACATAAACATTGCCAAAGGTTACATGTCTCATTTGACAAGCAGTATCTCAAACAATTCATTCAGTTCTAATTCCGTTTTTTGCTTCACATTATATTGCTGTAAAATGTGCATTTTTCATGTTGTACCGGTAATACCGTTAGAAAGGAAGTGTGTTGCAGAGCCAGCAAGTTTTACCATGGTGCCAAATGTATTTATTTTAAACACGGTGGTTATCAAATAAGTAGTGCTGTCAAATGATTACAATTTTTAGTCTGATTTATCAATCACACTTTTTAAGTTTGATTAATCACGATTAATCAGCTAAATTAGTCACATATTCGCCTATTATAAAATAAATATAAAATACCATAATATTTTGACATTAACGCATTTTATTTTCTGAATGTCATTTGCAAACATTGATTAAATGCATGTACACAATTGCATGCATGCGTGTATTGCTCAAAACGTAACGGCATCATATCAGTTGGGTGCAATTCAGTAATTATTAATTAATTAAACGCAAATTACTTTTGTTTTATCTAAATTCCCGTCGGGGTGTTTTTCAAAGCAAAATCTACCACCGAGCACACCAACTGGAGCCACCCCGCTCATTTTGGAACAACAGGCGTAGGAAATGCCGTGCATTGACCTCATCACTGACCTGTGCAGCCTTTATTAATGTAACCATCCGTGGTTACGTTCAAGGCTCAAATGCGGTCAAAAAAAAAAATAGTGCAATTAATGTGTTAATACGTGATTAATGCGACATTTTTCTGTGATTAATTAATCTATTAACGCTTTAACTTTGACAGCCCTACAAATAAGACTAAAGAAAAAGAGGTCATGGTACAAAGTGTAATGTTCTGAAAATTACACACAAAGGTCACAAAGTTTAGTTTTTTTTTTCCATTCTCAAAATGTCTTTCCTGAAAAGTCTGAGTCTAAAAGCAATTTGCCAACTGGCTGGAATTTGAGTGAAGACAAAATGCCAGCATACTCAAAAAATATGCTTAAAAAAAAAGACCCGTCGTCAAGTGAACATAATAGAAAAGCTCTTCAGGAAAGAAATATTGCGTTTACTCAAGGATGAATATGGCATTTCACACAGACAACCCATCCAATAAAAACTGGCCTGAAAATGTTTTTGGCCCTGACCCTAATTTTGGGAACAGAAAGGGCATGTGTTATAAGAATAAGATCTTAAATCTTTTTGCCCACACTGTAGTGTGATGGCTTCGCCTCCAGCTCTGTATGTTGAACATAAACAGTATTAGCAGTGCATCCTAGCCAGAGTTTGTTTAGATTAGCTACAGTGCTGTCTGGGTTGTTCCACTAAACCACGGCAACCCCCCTCAAGGCTACGTTTGAAAATGAAGGCCCATTTAAAGAAGTAATGTTTGCCTGACTGCCAAAGTTTGAGGACTGCAATTCGTGTTTTTAAAAATGACACATTTACAAAGAAGCTTTGTTTTGTTTATGCTCGAGTTTAGTTCCTACAACGGCAGCGAAAACCAAATTTTGCAACGTGTTATATCACTACGCTAAAGTCGCAAAATATTTGTTTGGAAACAAATCACGCTCCTAGTGTTGCCAAACAATGTATTCTTATGCTGCTGTGCAAAGTAATTACCTGATGTTTATAACCTTGAAAATCTATAGGGCGTAAACCAACAACCTCCTCCTGTATTGATGCATTTCTGTTGTGGTAACAAGCAAAGAATTGCAGTGCTTCTACTTCCCATACAACATTTATTATGTATGGAAATGAAACTTTAATTGCTGATTCTTTTATAATGCAAATGTAGTGACAGAGAATGCTTAAAATGGCACATTTTAAAAACCTAGCATAGACATTTTTTGAATGCTTTGCATACTGATTGAGTCAATTAGAAAACATGTTTCTACTTTATACATTTCTATTATTTACAGTACCTATATGAAATCCCAATGAATAAGTGCATGCTACGAATACACTGTAGATGTCCAGGTATAAGCATTCACCCTGCTACCTTCTGTTTTGAAGCGTGACCTGTTCTGGTGTGTCCATTTTTTCTTTTTACCTTCAGGGTCATAACCTTTTTCTCTTCAGTCACTTTCACTTTAGTCAGCACATCTGTCGCCCTTTACCTAGTTCTTCATTCTTCTTGGTTGTCATAAGACTTCCTGCGCAGTTTCTGCTGTGTTGTGGTGCAAAACAGGTAATGTGATTGCTGAAAAGCAAAACATGAGGCGTTGAACCATGTGTGACAGGCGCCAGGAAACCTTCGCTTAAGCGTAATTATCTCCTTCAGCCTAACCCTGAACATCTGCTTCTCTTGACCTCCACACAGGCAGCTCTGAAAATCTATAAATGAATTGCTCGATATAGAATTTGAGAACAAAGTGTAGATCATATAAAATTAGAACAAAATCTTTGACTAGTTGATCAATGTATCCAGATATATAAAAGAAACTTGAGGCACAAAAGAGCTTGTTAAAAAACAAGCCCATCTTAAATGTACTCTCCAAGCTGGAGTCTTCTATTGTTTTTCGTTTCTGAAACATCGCATGACAATTTTGGCGTAAAAATATTTGTTTATTGTGTGCTAATATTGTTGCAGTTGAGCATCATTGTGCATGACATAATTCTTTGCTTGTTTAACTGAGCATGCTGCACACCCTCCAGTTGAATAATTGTCATTATGAGGCCACAGCCTCTATGACTCAGAGGAAATAACTCACGTTGGTTTGAGGTGGCACAAGATCAACGTCAGCGTGTGTGTGTGTAATCAGTTTATGGAATTGGATGGACCTCGGAGTGCCAGGTGCTTTTTAAACCGCACAACAGCTGGGTACACTTGGCTCTGTGTAGCCTGATGTTTTTTTTACATCTGTTTACACATTATTTCATCTAAACGCACATCAGGCGTACACACAAACACATCAAACGTTGGTTATGACTTAACGCAAGACCGCCAGATGAATTCTGTCTTTTTTTTTTCATTTTTCTATCTGTTGCACTTCAAATCCAATACAAGAACTGGAACATCAATTTCCCTTTGCTAAATAATGAACGTAACTCAGATGTTAATGCTCTGACTAAAGCTGAAGTTGTTAGGTCACAGGCAGACATGACACAATATTTTGTGGTCGAACATGTTGAGATCCATAAACAATTTGAGAGTCATGCTCGGCATGCCTTGGCAACTGTTGTACAATTGTGTTGTGATATGTCCATGCTTGTGCACGGAACTGATGCAAAATATTGTAAAAGTAAATCCCATCAGTGAAGTGTTGTGCAAGTGTTGCTCATGCATGACTATACCACATGGAAATGTGCAACATGACAAAAAAAAAATTGTGTTTATAATGTCGTGCTCACCTGTTTGAGTGGCCCCATGTGTTTGAGCGACACTGAGCAGAAGCAGTGAGATGAACTAACACATTGCACAGGCTGCTGCTTTTTGAGTCCCCCCCAGAGAGTTCTGCCAGCTATGCCCTGTTTTGGCTTATAATACACATTAGTGTCGGCATCAGTCAGCCAATAAGGCCTTAATGTGAAGATTTGTGCACTTGTAAGATTGATTTGTGTTCGTGTGTTAAACACTGACTCTTGTCTCAACACAAATTTTTGCCAAGGCAACCACATGCTTACATGCACTGTAACTCTAACCAACATTCCAAAAAAAAAAAAAAAAAAAAAAAAAAGCACAATGTACATTATAATGGAAATAAATAGTACATTTTGTAGAGTACAATTTACTCTAAAAATACTATATTTGGTTCCAGTCTAAACAGAGTACAATTTACACTTTTTACTTTACATTTATATTTAGTAGGGGTGTTAAAAAAAATCGATTCGGCGATATATCGCGATACTACATCGCGCGATTCTCGAATCGATTCAATAATCGGCAGAATCGATTTTTTTTTTTTTTTTTTTTTTTTTTTTTTTTTTTTTTTTTTTTTTAGGATTCACACCTTGAGCATGGAAGAATGTTATATGAACGGCACATTAAGCCTTAATATTTTTATTTTAATGCTGTTCAAACATGAAACAGATTACAACCTCTATAAGACTGAAATTTCAGATAAATAAATAATACATTTTCATATAAATCTTACACTCTACAAGCTTACTGATTAGTATTTTCTAAATATGAATGGAAAAAATCGCAACAATCGACTTATAAATTAGTATCGGGATTAATCGGTATCGAATCGTGACCATTCGTATCGGGATTAATCGGTATCGAATCGAATCGTGACCTGTGAATCGTGATACGAATCGAATCGTCAGGTACTAGGCAATTCACACCCCTAATATTTAGTATGAATATTTTACTCTCTTCCAACTGTGTATTTTACTCTGCTTAGATTAGACGGGGACCAAATATATTCTTTTTTATATAAAACCTACAGCATTTTGATTTATTCATATATATCAGGATAGTAAGTATATCTCTCTTAATACAAACAATCTCTCTCTCTCTCTCTCTCTCTCTCTCTCTCTCTGTTTCTGTATGAGTATGTATACATAAACACTTAAAAATAATAAAGTAATGGATTGTTTTTCTATGAGTTAACAAGCATTTTCTTTTACACTAAGTATTACAATATATAACTTGTATAAATAAATAATGAAAAATAATATATCTAAAAATAAAAAATAAATAAAATAAAATAAATAAAAAAATAAATACATAAAATTCCATATATATATATATATATATATATATATATATATGTAATTTTATTTTTATTTTTTTACCTATTTTACCTATAGGCAAGACGAAAAGGTTATGATCACCATTAATTGGTTGGCTGGTCAGGTACCGATTTAGCTAGCAGGATTCTGCAAATTTCAATGTAATATTATACAGGCGTGGAACATGGATCAAGAAATGACCCAATAAAATTTTGGTGCAAATGTGGATAAAGATCAAAATTAGCAGTTAATTAATTAACAACATAGCTTTACTTTCAGTAAACACAGTGATGCAGCCATTCATCCATTTTCTTCCACTTAGCCTGTTAAGTGTCATTTATGAGTTTTGGTACATCTTGGACAAGTTGCCTTTTGGGTAACAGGTGCACATACTCGCTGTCATCTGTCAAACTTAATTCACACTTGGGCAATTTAGACTGGAGTCTTCATTTCACCGAACAAGCATGCTTTTGGGATTAAGGGAGGGATCAAGGTTACCCTGGTAAAACCAACACAAGCAAGGGGAGAACATACAATTCAATACATTCCACGCAGAAAGGCCCAAGCTAAGCACAAAACACTTCAACAGTGAGGCAGACACGCTAACCTCCTTCTGTGCCACTCCATGCTGTCATCTTTTGCTGTAATATGTACTGTTTTCCCTCATCATCATATTTTGCGTCTCCCCCTCAGTTTTGGAGAAGAGCGAGTTCAAAGACGAGTCTCAGTTCTTCCGCTTCTACGCAGACGAGGAGACAGAAGGAACCAGCTCAAAGAGCAAACAGCTCCAGCGGAATGACTTCAAGCTCATCGAGAACATCTTAGTCAAGTCTCTTGTGGTGAGTTTCAAAATATATTTGAGGTAAAGTATGTGAAAAAGATACAAAGGCACACGAAGGGGCTGATGAAGCAGACTGGACAATGGTTGGTCTCGTCCACCGCTGATGTAGTTACTTGTTGCAAGGCACAATTTATGGGGTATAATCTTTTTCCTTGACAATTTATGGAAGAATGTTTTTGTTGTTGTTTTGTTTTGTACAACACAGTTAAGAAAGGACTGGCTGTGTTGGCATGAACAAAAAACGAGAGATTCACACAAAAAAAAACTAATAAGTAAATAAAAAATAGGCCAGGAGATCAATATATATGTGTACACATGCACATTCCACAGTATTACTCTAAAATATATATTAAAACAAAAGAGAACTGGTTTCTTTCACTATACCACCATTTGCTGGTCCACTTTTCATGAAGGGAAAAGTCATTGTACCTTATTAAAAAATGATTGCAGCACTGCTTCTCAATTATTTTTTAATGTCCCAAAGGAAGAAGAAAATATTTCACGCCCCCCTTTAGCTTTTTAGTGCAGTTTAATTTTCACAATGCATGTTTTGGCCCTTCTATGTTACAAATCCACGCTATTGGTCAGATGAAGGGGAACGTAATATTAGGGATGTCCTCCACTTATTCACTTGCTTCACATCCATCCATCCATTTTCTTGACCGCTTATTCCTCACAAGGGTCGCGGGGGGTGCTGGCGCCTATCTCAGCTGGCTCTGGGCAGTAGGCGGGGGACACCCTGGACTGGTTGCCAACCAATCACAGCACTTGCTTCACACTACAGGCATATTGCATTCCCCTTCATCTGACAATTAGTGTTGATTTTAAAACATAGAATGGCCAAAACATCCCTAATGAACTTAAATTGCACTAAAAAAAAAAACTAGCCACGAGAGGTTGCTAGAACTGCACAAATGGAAATCAAGCTGACTTTTTTTTTAACAGATGTGTTGCATTTAAATATTGTGAACATGACGACGACGATATTGTGGCAGTTTTAATATCACAATATCACGATATTGCACTTATCGTTAAATCCCTATGCAATATGCTTGTAAACAAGTCAATATGTGGAGGAACTCAATATATGTGTGCATTAGCAAGTAAGTATCGCCTCAATATTAAGTCTTACTAGAGATTTTAGGTTGTTTATATGCATTGCTGTTATGTACAAAAGCACAATATTGTGCTTTTTTTTTTAGTATGAGCTAATTTTTTATTTTTTATTTTTTTACAATATTGTGACCTTTTTAAATCTCGCCAACCTCCCCACAATATCGTGATAATTATCGTATCGTGAGCTTCTTATCGTGATGATATCATATTCTGATATTTGGAAAATCGTTATATCGTTACATCCCTACTGCCACCTACTGTAGTGGATGTGCAATTAAACTTTATTCTAGTAAGGAAAAAAAAATAAAAAATGTTCCCAGGTTTCACGTGTCCCCACTGGCATTCAGGTGGGAAAGACTAACTCGCCAAGTTGGAGCTTAAAATATCATTCCATGATCTTCCCTTCATGGTTTACCCACACGTAACTTGTTACATCAGTGTTAACTTTCCATGGAGATGCATACAATGATTGTGGCATCCTAGCAGAGAAACCCTCCTAACATTCTTTAAAGCAGCATACTTTGTCACTGGGTATATCTGGATTGCGGCAGAACATGTAATTTAACACATATTTACGGCTCCGAATTTGTATTCAGGTATGATACTTGAACCATGCAGTCAAAAAGCATTTAGTCACAGTCAAACAATCAGGGGGTGGCCTTGACTCCTTAATCCTCCATAAGTCTTATTTCTTCATGTTATCGAGTTATCAAAACCCCTTTCTGTCTGTTCCAGCATGTCTGTGCTCCACTGCACACAACAAGGGCCAGGTACATTTCAGAAACTTTTATTTACCACAGACATCTTCCTCTCATCTGACACCACCATCTCCATTTTATCAGGGCTGTACAACAGGAAGCTGGCCCTGAATGCTGGCTTACTGGAAGCCAGCTAATGTACTTGCTAATGACAACATCGAGCCCTCGCTAACTGGGGAGTCGAGTACGAGAAGCAGAGACGCTAGATGCTGTACATTACACACACGTATGCTGCATAACTTCAAACATACTGCATTAGAGACCAGTGTACTTATTGCAAAGTATTAAATTCAGTATGTCATTGCATCCCTATCAGTGGTGTTTCTAATATTTTGGTTACCTTTATATAGCAGATCAAAAAAAACAACAACAACGGTAGACATATTGCATGTAACTATTAGACAGGTTACATTGAGTGATTCAATCTGTGTGTGCTAGATTCACCCCGAGGAGGAGGATTACGGCTTTGAGATTGAGGAGAAAAACAAGGCCATTGTAGTGAAGTCTGTCACCAGAGGCACACATGCTGAGGTAACTCACACACACACACGCAGACACAGTGTTCCTTCCCCCTGCCCCATGGCATTAGTTCCTGTAGGTAATGGCTGTCGAATGTTTGGACGGCTGCTGTCTGTCTCCTTCTGTTTCCCTGGAGGAGCTTTGTTGTGATTGGCTGTTGGGCCACTGGGCAGACCCACTCAGATCCCCGTCACAAAAATAAGACACACAACAAGTAAAATACAATGTGTCACCTTCATGGTTGGGGGACAAAATAGACTGTGAAAGTACTTTTGGATAGGCAGATGATGCGTCTGGCTGAATTAGTATGAACATTGTTATTCACCTCTATTTATTGTAACACTTTTTTTTGTATTTACTCGTCAAGTTTTATCCTCACACCTGCTACAAATGGCATAATGAGCGCCGAAACACCAAAGGGGTGTGCTTTATTGAAAACATAGGTTGGGTAGAAATCTTGGCACATGTACTTTTCCTGATATTTGTAAATGTCACTGATCTGTGAAAAAAAGATAAAGCACATTTTGAATTTGAAAATGCCTTATGTAGCAATGCAATCGGCATATTGACTCAGAAGGAGCAAGTTTTTTGAGGGGGGGGGTGCCTACAGATCAGTGGTCTCCAAGTTTTTATGTGCATTGTCATGTTCGACCTTCACGGGTTGCTTGACACATTACAGCTTCTGGAGAAGAAGTGTTTAAGTTGATGGGAGAGTATGCAGAAGACCAGATTTGACACTCACATTTTAGGGTTGCTTCACCCGGAGCACATATCGGGCATCTGCACATCGTTTCCGTAACGATTATTGGCCGGTTGTCACTTTTGCAACCTCATCACAGACAAAGGAATTTCATTTCTTGCCCTGGACGTGCCACCGTGGGGGTTGGGGGGGGGGGGGGGTCAATAGCATCCCCCACAAACAGACAGCCTCCACCCACTGAATCCAGCTCTGACTGATACAAGAAAAAAAAAGAAAGTAAAAGCCTTTTCAGAAACCTTATTTTGCAACAGAACCATGAATTGTGAAATGTTATGTGTTTGCCATGAAAATGTTCCATTGCAGTGGCAGATTCTCCACTTAACTTTCATGAGCATGCACGTTTTGACAGTTGTAAGCTAGGTAACATTTCTTTTGATGTGTTCACTTGTACGTGTGCATTGATTGAATTTTATATATTTCATTAAAATATGTCATTCATTGAAGGTGTGCCTTATAATGATAAGGCGCACCTTCAATGAATTACATATTTTAAAGCTTTGTCCATATATAAGGAGCTACAGTAGAGGCTGGGGTTACGCTATGCATCCATTAGATGATGCTGCGCTAAAGGGAATGTCAACAAAACAGTCAGATAGGTCAGTCAAACTTTATTAATAGATTACAAACCAGCTTTCTGACAACTCCATTCACTCCCAAAATGAATAAACAGCTGTTTTATTATTTTCTCTGAGGCAAAGTATTAGTATTAGCTAGCGATCCAAGATGGCGGGATCTTCTGCGGGGTCACCGATAGCGTCTTGACAGCGAGACCTGTTGCGGCGCAATATTGATCCATATATAAGGCTCACTGGATTATAAGGCGCATGGTCAGCTTTTGAAAAAATTGAAGGCTCTTAGGTGCGCCTTATAGTGCGGAAAATCCGGTACTCAAAAACCACATCGCCCTGAGTACATATAGAAGTAGAATTTAGCTCAACTTTCCGTTCTTGAGAAGAAGAATGTATATGTAATACAATGTACCGTAAGTGGCACAAAGTAAGCCGTCTGGCACTCAAAGTATTTAAGGCGCCATTTGTTATCAAAGATAAGCTAATTGTTTTATTATGGTTTTGTTCTGCAGTCATTGACCTACTTACTTTGTTTACACATGTGTGGCAATTAAGAATGCAAAAAATGAAGCACCTGCAGGCAAATAACAGAGCTCACCAGTGAGTACACCCCAACAGATTTGTTTGAAAATGTTCCTTTGCTTCAGACAGCGTTTTCTAGAGCATGTTATAATATAATTGTGTAGTTCTGTTGAATATATTCAATAGTTGGATCCAGTAGGAATATGGATCTAGATTGTGAATATCTGAAGTCCGTCACTCATTGATTCTGTTGATTACTTTCTGTTATTTCAGTTTCCCACATTGCTCTGTTTGTCAATGTCTGGATAATCTCTTTCTGGGCTGTTTTTGCAGTAAACCCTCAATCTCTGCTCTCTTTTCTCCATTCCCTCTTGCTCTTTTATTCATCATCCTCAGTGTCCCCAACCTCTCTACAATAACACCATTGGTAGTTGTGACATAGCCTGTGTGCCAGCACAGTGAATGTGGCTCAGCTGATTCCCATGGGGCTTTGAAAGGGGTTCTCACGCACGCACGCACGCACACACACGCGCACAGCCCTTTGACTATGATACTATTACATCGAGTCAGGCAAACTCCTCTCTGCTCCTCCCGGTCATTCATCCATCCCGGGCCGTTATTCAGAGTCGGGGCCCCAGCTCGGCCAAGGCCACCCCTCCGGATCTGTGTCCAGGACACTGGACTCACACTGGACACACACACATTCTCACAACGTGACCGCATTTCATGGCCTATAGCAGGTCGCCATGTAGCGCGAGTGTCATTAGTAGAAGGTTAGTTAAAGGTTGTTTCGGACAAGATGTTACATCATGTAATATTGTATTTCATGATTGTAGTATAATTACTGAAGAAATGAGTTGTACAATTCGATCAATTGTCATTATTTGGTGATGGTTGGGAGGTCATTCAGGTCATGTTGTTATGAAATATGAGGGGTAGTCCTCCAATCACCACCTCACCCCCCCTCCAAAAAAACAAAAAACAAAATTAAAATCTACAAATAGGTGAATCCATGCATATGTGAAATATACAGTATATGCACATATATATCAGACTGTAGTCATATTGACCGCTTATAAAAAAGATCATCCATGTCCATCTGTCCGTCCAGATGGCAGGTCTGCAGGTGGGCAGGAAGATCCACACCATCAACGAGGACCTGTTGTTCCTCAGGCCTTTCGCAGAAGTCGAAGCCATGATCAACCAGGCCTTCTGCATACGACGTTCCCTGCGACTGCTCGTCACCACCAAAGCTAAGGAGTAAGTAAACTCACACACACGCACATGCACGCAGGTATGGGGTGCTTTGGTCTAATGGGTTACTTCTCCTCCAGGATTGTGAAGGTCCCTGACAACCCAGACAGCCTTTCCTTTAGATTACGTGGCTCTGCGCCCCCTCATGTCTACGCTGTAAGGAAAGGTGAGTGACTGATTCCGTTGACTGGATTGCAGAATTATGAAATGAATTCCCCGCTGGCAGGCAAGCTCTAGTGAATACCTGATCACATACCTACACCAAGACTGGACATTTCTCATTTATATCAGCACCACACAGTACACATTAAGATAGTCATCTCAGCAGTTGCCTGATTTTGAACCACTTTGTGCCATTTGAAATACTTGAAAGGAACAATCGAAATAACATTACAATTGTATTTATATAGACTATATGGTGCAGTAGATATTTTTTCATTGTTATAATTACTTATTCATTATTTTCTAATTATAAGAAATTGCACCATAACATAAGTTTAAGTTACCGCATTATGTAGGAATATGATTGATGCATTACTTACTGAGATATTGGGGAATAGGGCTGTGCAATTTAACGAAATTCAATTACAATTTCAATTATTACACTCCACAATTACAAAATAACCAAACATAAAAAAAAAATACAAATTTGTGAGTTGTTTAAATTAATTATTTTTTGCCAACATAATATAATAAAATAAATAAATATATAAATACATAAATAAATATTATTTTAAATATATAGTATTCTAAATTCAGTTTGGTCCAAAAGGAATTTACATAATTATAGTGTTTCTATTTCTTTCAATTGGTCTTAATATTTTTTAAATGCTTAAACATTTTATTGTTTTGTACCAAAAAAAAAAAAAAAAGAAAAAAGAAAGAACCATTTGAATAATAGCGATTTCAATTATTGCCAAAATAATCATGATTATTATTTTTTCCATAATCAAGCAGCCCTATTGGGGAATATGTTAATGTGAAAGTCGGTGCAAAAAAAAACCCCTTCCTTTCAGAGGTCAACTAGAACAGTATTGGAACTAGAACGCAAATAAAGCCCAACGTCATTTTTTTGTCCAATTATGGAGTTTTAGCTCTTTCACAATACTGGCATCTTGCAGATGAGTGATGTTTGTCCGTGGGTTTCATATTGCAGTCACAGAAAAATTAAAGAAATCACTGAAAATTGCAATTGAAACAGATGCTCCTTGGAAAACAGTATCATTCTCTTTTATGTAACACATTATTTGTGATGGAAATAACCTCCTTTGGCAAAGGTAATAAATAAAGCTCACAAAACCCAATAATAATAATAAAACAAAATGTCTATATGGTTTTGTTACGTCTTGAATGTAAACTGTCCAAGTAGTTTTTCTAATGACAAGTGTGCAGCTGCCAAAATGTAATTGCATTTACATTTTCTAAACTCAATTACAGGCCTCATATATTTTGGGGACAGGACCCCAATGTTTGGGTATCTGTGCACATATTTCAGCAAGCATATCCTTACAATGACACCATCATTGCTGCTAAATGCTTTGAAAGCGTTTATGGTGTCAAAAAGACAAATAACTCAACTGAAGTCAAGGCAAAGATGAGGTAACTCTAGCCGTTGGCCACCTGTTCCATCCTACCGTTAGTGAGCCTTTATTGGGCTTTTATTACCACCTGTCACCCATGCTGCACTTGGTCAAGCTTCAAACCCTTAAAAACATCAAACTCTACTTCACAGACACTTTTAATTATGCTGTCTTTAGGTATATTACATAGACATAATCCTGACCAAAGCTGTTTTGAACTGCAATCGAACATTTATCACCTAATCCCTCTGTTCTTTCCAATATTGGGTCCAGCGGTGTTGTAGTTAGGTAACTGCTGGCACCCTAGGGAGGAAGTGATGCAAGGGATATTTTTAGATGGGAGAGAGGCAGATAATGGAGGTGTTGATTGGGCATCCATTCTGTAAAGCCATTAGTGGATTAGAACAGCATGTTGTTGTTGGGGGGGGTGAAGAAAATGAATGTCTGTTTTCTTGCTGGAACAAAACAGCCTACCTCAGCTGGCGTGGGCAGTAGGCGGGGTACACCCTGGACAGGTTGCCAGCCAATCGCAGGAGTTTTACTATTTAAAAAAAGAAAATCAATATGAAACCAATAACCCCATACGAAATAGTATTCCTTACCAGGGTAAACCTTTATTAATTGTTCTAATGCTTATTCCTCTCAAACTTAGATTTATTCCTCAACAATTGACACGTTTTTTAGTTTGCTTTCTGTGGTCATCCAACAAAGTTTCAGTTTACATGTGCCCTCAATTTATTTATTTAACAATGCAGTTCTGTCTCTATGACTCTAGCAGATCTCACCTTTGACCTCTCTCGTTGACACTCTACACAGGCTGGGAGGCGGCAGGGGCGGGGCTTCAGCCCGGTCAGGTCATCCTGAAAGTCAACGGCAACAACGTCAACCGCAGCGACTACCAAGAGGTTCTGGAACACTTCAGCGCACAGCAGACAAACCTCGAGCTTTCCCATGTGGTGAGAAGACGCACACGTACAATTAAACATGGATTTATTACTATTTCATATACTGTAACCCCACAAGTAAGATGACATTATTCAGCTATGTGGCATACACAACTCATGTCTTGGTAGAGCCACATTTACTTATCTCATTCAAACGTATCGGAGTGTAGCCTACGTGGGTTTGTTAACACAACTTATCAACTACTGTATGAACCACCAAAAAGGTTTTGAGTTTACAATGACTTACTTTGATATTACTCTGGCCAACAGCAGAACCCAAATGTTGTTTTTTTTCCTCTTTGGTCCAATTTAAATCTATCCATGTTATGTTGTACTAGCCTCATCTTAGCTAGGGCTAAGCGATTTCATCTCTCAGGTCTGACATCCAAATTTGTATTTTGTTAGCTGCTATGACAGCATGAGATGTTGTTTAACAGTTTAATTTATTGTTCATTAGCAGGCCAAATATTTCCATGCATGCTACTACTTCCGGGTGTCCATTAAATGTAGCGTGTATGTAGCTTTCATGTATGTGCACTCAATCATGTAAGACACGCATGGTCGATTCGATTTAGATTCACAGGAGTTCAGTTTGTTCGATATTCGATTCACTTCATTTCAATCCGATATTGATGAATTAATTCCACGAGCATTAAATTCCAAATTAAATTTTGCAGAGGCAGCAACTGGTCAAATGATTTAGTTTATTCATGAAAGTAACACGCGTTATAATCACTTAAGTATTACACAAACATTGACATCAGCAAGGATGATGGACATATTTTCATAATTCTAATTTAATAATTGTAAATTGTAAAAATTGTACAGATTCTGAATTGCCTTAAAGTGCAATGAGTCAGGTCTTTCATAAATGTAATGAATTACTTTTAAATTGTACGTGAACAGTAAATTTCAAGATTACAGTAAGATACAAAGTGGATTCATGGTTTTAAGAATCAATATCAGGCTCAAAGAAGAAAATCGATTCAATATCAATTATTCTTTTTTTTTTTTTTAAGCCCAGCCCTATTTTTTTCACATAAATTAGTGTCTGCCACATTCAACGTTGTTAAGTCCGATAGATACACAACACTGTGCACAAAACAAATATTTCAAAATAACACGTATATTTCTGGAGGATTGTCAACCACTGTTGCCAACACGGTTTCGGTTTCAGTATGTATTTGGTTAAGTCATGTTTGAGTTCAGAAGTTCACTCTTCATTGTGCTCAGCCAACATCCAACCTGCAAGACTCACGTCTGGGTAACAGGAAGTCGCTGGTGCCAGGCACTTTTTCACAGGGCTTCAGACAGAGTGGGACGTCTCCTGACGGTATTAAGTTCACTGCAGTGTTTTGTTTTCTTTCAGTCATCCCCGCCTACTATTCTCTTTCCAAATCCTCTTCGCTCACACTCAATGAGCAGGCTCAGCCAAAGTGTGAATCCTCTTTGGATTTGTTTCAATAAATGTTTTCAGCTTCATTTGATATCAGGATGTTGTTCTTGGGGTTGATTGCACTGCTGAGTTTAGGTTAGAGCATCTTCTTAATTCACTTTATTAAGTGAATATGCACATACTTCGATGACAGGAATTCTGAATCTAAATTAGGGAAAGTTGGACACCCTTGATCTGTTATTAATTCATTAACTAGTTTACCTATTAATTCAACTCTCTTCTACTGCATCCTCAGTGTCAGTGGGTGTACCGTGCTTTTGAGGACGTGGAAGAACTTCAAGGCCACCAGCGAGCTTCGGCTGAAAACGAAGAGAGCCCGTTCAGGCCTTTCCCTGTCGAAAATGGCTCTGATCACAGTGAGGAAAATGGCACCAATGGAACAGGTGACCAGCAATATACCCCCCACCCGTAGCCGTTTAATTTTTGCATCTAAACGAGAGCTGCTTTTTGTCTAATTGAAGATTGAATCGTAATACAACCGTTACGTTACATCATTTTTCTATCTTGATTACCAGAGGCACATATACAGTATATGGACAATTAAAATCCGATGACCATATGTTTGATGTTTTGCTAAAGGGCACAAAATAGCTATTCATGTTTGTCTTACTACATTTTCTATGGCCCACAGATTATAGACTGGGAAGCCTTTCCCTCTCAGATGACACACCGCTGGTCAACTTGACTGTGGATAATGTCCACCTGGAACACGGCGTGCTCTATGAATACGTCAGCACTGCTGGGATCAAGAGCCATGTCCTGGAGAAGATAATGGAGCCCAAAGGCTGCTTTAGCCTCACTGCTAAGGTAGTTAGCGGGCCATATGCGTGTGTCACACGGTAATATATTTCCTGAAACTCTTTCCTGTCTGTTCACACAGATCCTTGAAGCGTTCTGTAGTGACGACAGGCTGTTTGTTAGTAACTGCAGCCAGCTCATCTCACAGAATGACAAAGTGGTCACAATGCCACAGTATGAGTTCAGGCAGATCTGTGACACCAAGCTGGAGAGCATCCGATGGCGAATCAGCAGCTACCAGCAGGTACGGAGCTTGAGTTGAGCATGGTTATTGTTGCTGTCTTGTTAGTCATATTTCCCTTCAAGATAAACTTCCTTTTAATGTCGATTATGCAACGGTGAATGTTGAGGGTGTCATTTTTTCCAACGAATTTGAACTTTGCAATGTTAAAATGCAGTTTCTAAGTGGTGATTTTATTAATTCAGGGGATAAACTATTCAAAGGCCCTGTGTGAAATTGGCCTCTTAAACCAAATAACTGGTTGGGCCACCCTCAGGAGCAACAAGTGAAATGAATCGTTTTGTATAAATGGCAATGATTCTTTCACATCTTTAGGAAGATATTTTGGCCCACATTCCCTTGCAGAATTGCTTTAATTCAGCAACACTGAAGGGTTTTCAGGCATAAATGGCATATTACTTTGATTAGCCACTCCAAAATCTTTTTTTTTTTCCTTTTTTTAACCCATTCAGAAGTTGGCTTGTTGGTGTGTTCTGCGGTAGATCCCAAGTGTGAAGTCATGAACTGATAACCAAACATTCTCTCTCAGGATTTTCTGGTAAACAACAGAATTTTTGACTGTATGACTCACAGGAAGACATCCAGGTCATGGAGAAGCAAGGAAGCCCCATGCTGTTTTTAGTTAGAAGTGTTATTATTATTTTTATTTATTTTGCCTTGAAACTCTACCACGGATGTAATTTTTGTCTATTCTCTTCGTAATTGTTGCATTATTAGTTGATCTTCAATGAGGCAAGGGCGGCTGGTAGACGTCAATTACTTCTTCACACAGGGCTATGTAGATGTGAATGTTTTTTCCACCCTTAATAAATAAAGCCACCATTTAAAAACTGCATTTCATGTTTACTTTCAGTTATCTTTTGATATTTACATGTTTTCAATAATCTTAAATGTCAAAGTGGAGAAACGAATTTGAGAAGAGGTCAAATCTTTTTCACGATCACACTGTATGTTTTCCTTCATTACTGTTCATGTACTCTATTTGCATTAAATGTTTTATAGGACTTATTTGCCATTGCCCTTTTCTGCCTCAGTGTTAATTAAGAATACTCCGTACATAATTACTAAATGCTGTGTTTCCCATATTTTCTTCCAGTTTTCTTTGGAACTTCGAAACATGGCCTGGCCCACCTTCAGGCAAGCTAGCGTTCGAAGCCACCCGCTGAGCTGCATGGACTTTGTTCCTACCAACTTCCACGTCAACCTAATGCAGGTTTCCTACCCCAAAAGTGCTACCTCCGCTGGCAGGACCTTTAGTATCCGCTTTGGACGGAAGAACTCTCTGTTTGGGCTCGACCCGGATCAAGGTAGTATCCTATTTAAATAAGTCATTGTACACAATGTTGTAAATGCAGAACATTTTGTCCGATTTTAGCTATAGTGGTCAAAACAATGCTGTACTTTAATATTCCTTTTAATCCTCCGAGATCAGCCTGTGACGGTACGAGTTGTAATAGCCGACTTAACAGCAGCTCAGCGATCAGTCTGGCTAATTGACCTTTATGGCCATTTAAATCCCACAGTGCAGGGAATGGAATGCCATTAGTTTGCTGGAGCAATTCCCATAGTAAACTCGAAAAGTGGTTCACTGTTTGGACCCCCATTAGCCCTCAGCCATGTTCATGCTATTGATATGACAAGTGACTAGTGCCATTTGCCAATGTAGCAATAGGATGTGGGGAAAAAAATATCTTGGTACACTACTTCCACAAAGCAATACAGGCTTTATAAAATGCATTTTAATTTATTATTACTAGTTCCTTTTTGACTTTCTCAATAGTCAAATAACTTTATCCACTCTCATAAAAGATGTAAATGAAATGAAGATGTCTAGACAACAACTCTTGCATTGTTCCTCAGGCCTTGCTTGGGCTCCATTAGACATCTGCTTAACAGTTGTATTGAGCAGATGTTCTCATTCATCTAAATAATGTCGGTTTTTAAAAATAGAGTACTAGGCACTGCTTTATATCCAAGTTACTAATAATACTCACTCTTGGTCCAAAGCAGGATTTCTCCGGTTACTGCAGCTTGTTTTGTCTTTTAACTTAAGTAAACATTTGAGTTAACTCTGAATGTCAGCTGCGGGAGTGCATCTCAACACGCTCTTCCTTAAATGGAAAGCAGACAAAAGTATTACTTCATAGATTTCAACATCTGTTGTGGATATCGATGTCAGACAGTCAAGTCTGTTTTTCACCCACCGCAGCCCACAAGTTTTCTCTACTCTGCCCCACTTAACTCTGTAGTACTTGATTCTACTTGTTTTCATATCTGCAGTCTCCTATATTGTATCTTCTACTCTACTTAACTGTACTAATCTAACATACAGTACTCTTACTCTTATCTGCATTACTGTAATCTTCTCTCTGTTGTATTTTACTCTACCCTAATGTACTGCAAGCTACTGCACTCTACTGTGCATTTCCATGATCTACTCTTTTTGCATGTGTTCTCTATTGTATTTTTCTCAGATCTATTTTTTTATGCCTCTGCTGTAGGGCTGGGTATCGATTCAGATTTCCAAAATCAATTTGATTCATGATACATCTTGGATTGATTTCCGATTCAGTTAAGGTTTTCGGGCAGTACCAATTTTTATGTTGTACATATCTATATTTTATATTTTTATTATATATATATTTATATATTTTTAATTTTTATTTTTAAGTAATTGTAAATATAAATTAAAAGATTCTGAACAAGAATAGGCCTTTAAGTGAAATTCTTTTTGACACAATTTTGACACACACACATACACAAAAAACATTTTAAATTATTATTAATATTGTTTTGTTTGTTTTTTTACTATTAAAATATATTTTCACACCAATTTATGAAAAAAAAAGATTTATTAAAAGGATGGATTTAAGGTTTTATAAATTGATATCTGGCTGTGAAAGGCAAAATCAGTTTGATAAATAATTTTTTGAAACCCAGCGCTACTCTGCTGTCATCTACACTGTATATATTTTTTTCCCTTCTATCCTCTGCATTAATCTTCTCTCCTCTTCTTACATCCAGCCCAACTGAATCCGATGTCACACACCCAGCATTGTGTGACAAGCATGGGAGCGCCTTCTTGGAACTCTTCGGGCCTGGATGGGGAAGACGGAGAGGAGTCCATGAATGGGGGCGAAGGTTTGACGGACAGCCGAGGTCACGGCGAAGGCGGCTTGAGCTTTTTGCTCAAGCAGGAAGACACAGAGACGCAGGACGCCTACCTTCACTTGTACAGCCGCCTAGACGTTGCTGTTAGAGAAATGAAGCAATATGTGGCTCAAATAGATGTGTAAGTAGGAAAAGTTGATTGTTCTCTTCTTCAGGAAGTCTTGACTTATCTTATCAAAACATTAGCCTCGACGTTTATGCTTGTCTTGCCTCCACAATGATATTTAGAAAATTCTGTCAAGCCCACGTCACCATTTGGGCTTTTTTTTTCCGCTGTGCTCTTTGCCTTGTTTAAGGCTGAGGATTTAAAAAAAGAACATTCCTCAGACCCAAAATATTTATGGGCCCGGCCAGCGCATGAATAGAAGAGAGAAATACATGCTCATTGTGAGTCTGAAGGGAGGGAGTGAAATTTTTGATTGCGAGTCTTTGTCTTGTGACATAACACAGTCTACATTATTATCAGTCTAAAATTAGATTATTTTTTAACTGAAATTTTTTTTTTTTTTTTTTTTTTTTTTTTTTTTTTTTTTTGTGTGTATGTGTAGTCTCCTGTCATCCATCACTGAGCCCACACAGATCCAGACAGGTGGGGGAGAGGCTTCCGTCTATGAACCAGGCCAGCCTCCTTCTTTAAGCCCCTGTGAGGACAGCTGCGATCAGGACAAAGTGGAGCAAGGTGGCATCAAAAGGGTTTGCTTCAAGGTCAACGAGGAGGACCAGGAGGATTCGGGTCACGACACGATGAGCTACAGAGATTCCTACAGGTGACTGAATCATGTCTTGAGATTTCAGTAGCTTCTAATGTCAACTAATGTATACACACACTTAAACTTGCAAAATTTTCCAAATATTGTGTGGACAAGTCCTTAACTCATTTACTCCCAAAAACATATAAAAACGTATTTTAAATATTGCCGTGGTACCAAAAACGTATTTGTTTTTTATGTTTTTTGTTTGTTTGTTTGTTTTTATGCTAGCGCATACAGAAAGCCTTGATACAGCCTCTGACCTGAAGAAGTCGCTTAAAGCAATGGTAATTGTTACAAAATAAAATAAAAAAATTAATAAAAAACAATAATAAACGGCCAGCAGGTGGCAGCAGAGTGTAAGAGATCAACCAGTGCCATGTTGCAACAAGCTCTTTTCCTCAGTGTTGTCAACAAGTTTGTGAATAATAATGATCTAATGCTAATTGCTGCAAACCAGAAACATAAACAAATGTACTTTTTTTTTTTCCTGATGAAAAAAGAGACTCTAATCTTTCTTTTGGTAGGTTCCATGTTTTTATAGCAATATAACACAGTATTCTGTGGGCCTTGCAAAATTAGTCAAAATCCAGTAAAACAACCGGGAGTGAAGGAGGTTGCTTCAGTGAAAATGGCTGGAAGGGAATGACTTAAGGGTTGTCAAGTGGAGACACAGGAAACCCTTGTCTCACACCTGGATTAAACATGAGCAAGTGTTTAAACTCCTTTACTGACTTCACAAACCCATAATGCAGCTCATTTCCCCCCTTCGGAGCCTGACCATTCATTCCAGATGTTGGCATTTTAATTTAAGATTGCAGGGCTAAAAATGACTTCAAAATGTTTTGGTCTGATCTGGTTATGTAATTTGCTTGTTGTGAGCTCACTCCAGATATGTGCGTGTGAGTGTGTATGCCCCACTGAGGTCCGCCCTCCACCACCCACAAAGATGTAGTTATTGGTTGTTGGTGTGGTGGGCCGGTCTATAATAGAGCCAAAGGTTTAGGGTGTGGCCTCCTGGCCCAGTCTCTCATTAAAGCTCAACCACAATATGTGGAACTTTACCTCACTGCAATAGGATGTGATGTAAAATGTAGGCCAGGCTTTGTTTGTTTACTCACGTGTGTGACAATAAATTCACAGCTACACAGGGGAATATATTTATTCATCATCATTCTTGTGAAGTGTTGTGAGCTGCATTATTAGAAAAGAAAGAGACAAGATGAAACTGGCTTGCTCTGACAGACAGGTGATAATAAATGTGACTGCATTAATTGTGTGCAGATATGATTGAGTGGCTTCTGTTGCAAAAGCTATGCAGTAGATTGTAAATCTCTTATGTGAATCCTGATTCTTCTGAGTTGAGAATTTGAGGCTTCTTCTTCATCAGTTTTGTTTTTATTGGTCTCCTGCGACTTATTTTCACTTTCTCTTAAAATGATCCAGGCTTTGAGTGCAACTGGAGTGACATCATCATCACCTCGTGGGCTGGCATGCATGTTGTTTTAAGTCATTGTACAGAGATTGTTATGACAGTGTTGTCTGCTGTCTGCTACTGGAATTACTCAAATACACAGCCATCCAGTATAGTATTGACTTTCACTGTGACTTGTATCTCTATTTAGTGATACTTATCTGACTATACTGTCAATATTTGTACTCTTATAGCATTATATCACCTTGTGAATATTTCATTCTATTACCCAAGCTTTTCGATGCAATCCTTGTCCTTGCCTTGTACCTGTGACGTGCACTGACAATAAAATGTGACTATAAAAGTAAAAAAAAAAAATTAAAAAAAATTAAATTGGCGTTAATAATGAAATACATGATAATATATTCGCTGCAGCAAACACAAATGCACTTATTAGAATGGGCACATCATTGCTCGCTTGTATGAGTCTGCCAGTGAATGAAAAGCAAATGGTGAACGTGAGCCAAACCGGCGACAGATTGCTATGTTAACACCGTCCGCTTAATTGCTGCCATCCTGCCCACCCCCACCAAGAAGACCCACACGCACACATTAAGGCGCACAAAACAGTCGGGCAGGTGATAACTAGCCACAGCTCCCCTACTGTGCCATCCAGGAAGAAGACAAAGGTAGTGTTGTCGTGTGGTTGCACAGTAAGCTCACTACTTGGCCATCCATCATTCCGCACTCTGAGCCAATCAAGTGCACACAATTCAAGTTGCTGTATAATTTAAGACACCGAAATCATCCGTATGCTCCTGGAGTTTCTGTTGAATCATGTCAACATATGCCTTTAAATACCAAACATCCATAAAGGTCTGTACAGTTACTGTAATCTAGTGTAACTCTGTTTTCCATGTGTAAGTAATACCATCTTATGCTGCTATGCTTTATTGAAAGACCCTTTTGTTGTTACTTCAGTTAGAAACATTTCATTACATTTACTGGAAATCACAAAAAAAGGTATTTACTATCAGAAACTTAACGTGACGGTAATTACAAGATAAGGCTTAGCAGACCTCCTCTGTGGTTGCAGAGTGGAATGACGCCCTTAGCTAAATGTCGCATTTAACTGTGTTGGTGTTTTTTTATGTGCCTTTACGTCAGTGAATGCAACAGCAACCGAGATTCTGTCCTGTCCTACACAAGCGTGAGGAGTAACAGCTCTTACCTGGGGAGTGACGAAATGGGATCAGGTAACCAAAATCTCAAGAGAAAATGGAGGGGAGCTTTTTATTTTGTTGTCTGGTGACACACTTTGTTTGTTTGTTTGTTTTAATCTGCACTCACACACTTCCAGTCCTTTTTTTTTTATTTAATATTTGCCTGGCTTCTCTCCACATTGGAGCATAACGTCCTGAGCCAAAAGTGTGAGCCAACACAAGGAAAAATGTGTCACTGCATCTAACTACTAACATTGACACAAAGAACTTATTTGCACAAACAAATATTTATGCCCTTGGGTGCATTCATTCTCTGTGCAAATATATAAAAAAAAAAATGTTATTTCAAAAATTTATGATCATGACATTGACAGATCTACATACTATATCGTAGTGTACATATGGCTCATTTTAAAGAAATATGATCATTTAAAAAAAGAAAAAAAAAAGTATCCTTCATTAAAAGTAGAGCAAGTTTGCTCCATGGTTCCCCCATCACAGGAGCTAAATCTAACCAAGCATGAGACAAGTACTTGCACAATGCCTAATTAAATATATATTAATGTTGGGGGTGAATTCACTATATACAGAATGTGTTGTGCTTGCAAGGGGATGAGCTGCCTTGTGACATGAGGATCCCCTCAGACAAGCAGGACAAGCTGCACGGCTGTCTTGAGCACCTTTTCAACCAGGTACGTTTGCCTTTGAAGAAATGTACGCGATGTAAGTGTGAGAGAGTAGTTACAGTAGTTGTGCCAAAGTTCAGTGCACTACTCAGGTGATTCTCAAAGTTTGGTATGAGCACCACTGATGGTACGTGACTGGGCTCTCTCTCGTGCTATTTTGGGGGTGGGGTTTATTGGGGTCAGTGGATACAAATAAAATAATAATAAAAAAAAATTGTAGTACTTTCAAACATTTGAATGAAGTTTGTAGCTATGCATGCAACCTGTTACTTTTTCAATCAAGTACATTTTAATGTTGGCCATTCAAGGGTACAAGGAGAGTCCACCCCCCAAGTGGTACTTGGGGTCAAATCTTTGAGAATGACCACAGTCTACAATGCAAACAAGTTAATTGGCTGTTTTTCAAATACTGGTTACCAGGGATTAATTAAAGTGTCTAGAGTGATGGTTATTTTTCATCTAATCCACCTGAAAATACTCCGTAAGACGAGACGTTCATGCCCTGGTTTTTACTTTTGTTATGTGGAAGTTGTAGAAGGTACCAAAATAACTTCATATCGTACTTGTATATTTGGCACCCGTTCTCTTGGGTACTTATCTGAGTGGTGTACTGTACAGGTAAAGAGTGGATCTATGCAAATGGTCCAGTTGATTAGTCACTTTCTTTTGACTGCCTGCACTTGCTTGTTTGGATTCCTGCCAGAGTGTGACTTTAATCTTGTTTTGTGTGGGTGTGTGTGTGTGTGTTTTGTACACAGGTTGACTCCATCAACTGCCTCCTCAAAGGAAATGTCATGACTAAGGCCTGTGAGGAGACCAAGCACTTTTACTCTGACCACAGCCAACCAGGTTCATATTTGCTTAGTGTAGCAGGGTTGTTATAGTTTTGGAATTTTCATTATAGTTAGTTTTTATTTTATTTTATTTTATTTTATTTTATTTTATTTTATTTTATTTTATTTTATTTTATTTTATTTTATTTTATTTTATTTTATTTTAATTTAGTTAGTTTTAATTAGTTTTCAGGGCACCTCTGTTAGTTTTGTATTAGTTTTAGTTATTTTACGTGTATGTGTGAGACTGTGTTCTTAATAGTGTCCGGAGCTGCAGATATACTCCCATATTTCTGTTTTATCTGGACAGAGTTTCGCCAGACAGAAGACTGGACGGTTCGCTGTCGTTACGTCATCCACAAGAACATCCAGGAGGACCCTTGGAACCTTCCCAACTCTATTAAAACTCTGGTGGAGAGTCTGCAGAGATTTGTGGATGGTTTGTTCAATACACACTCACGCACATATTATATGACAGCATGACTATTCAGTATGCGTTCATATTTACAATATGTAATTTTATACTGTGCCTACTTTTTGCAGATGGAAAGAACCAGCTTCTCCTGGCCCTGCTTAAATGCACAGGTAGTGCAACACATCATTGTTTTTAATGTGAAGTCCAATAAAAATTAAGAACCCACAACCGTGTGAGAGTTTCTCATATTTTGACTCTCTCATTAGAAACAACTCTTATAATAAACGTTGTTAAATTACTTCCTGACAGTGTGAATAAAAAAACAAACAAACAAACAAAAAAACAACAACACTGCATTATTATTAGGGATGTCACGATAAGGGCAATATCGTGATATCGTGATATTAAAACTGCCACAATATCGTCGTCGTCATGTTCACAATATTTAAAAGGAACACATCTGTTATAAAAAGTCAGGTTGATTTCCATTTGTGCAGTTCTAGCACCCTCTAGTGGCTAGTTTATTAGTGCAATTTAATTTTCATTAGGGATGTTTTGGCCTTCTATGTTTAAAATCTATGCTAATTTTCAGATGAAGGGGAATCTAGTTTGCTTGTGAAGCGATCAATGTGTGCTTGCATTAGCAAGCAAGAGCCTCACTGTTGTTATTAGAGATTGTAGGTGGTTTATATGCATTGCTGTTATGTACAAAAGCACAATATTGTGCGTTTTTTTTTGTTTGTATGAGCTCTTTTTTTTACAATATTGTGACGTTTTTTAAATATCACTACTGCCCCCACAATATCGTGATAATTATCGTATCGTGACCTTCATATCGTGATAATATCGTATTGTGATGTTTGGATATCGTTACATCCCTAATTATTATTGGTAGGCTTTTGAAAGCAGCTCTAGTACTGAATCTAAAATCTAGATTGTGCAAATGTGCCTAATATTGTGGTTAGTGTATGGTTGTAGACAATTCTGTATCTGTTGGATTGATGGTTTTGAGGCATCACTGGTGGATCTGGTGTCATTTTATTGTCCTGTTTAAAGTGTTTGTGAGTCTGCATTTTAACCATATAAGTCCTCTCTGTAACAAGTATGAAATGTACTTATCTTACCTCCCTCATTCGCTCTTTTCAATCAGGATTTCCATCTTTCTTTCACCAGACACCGCCCTGCAACTTCGGCGTGATGTCATCTTTTGCCAGGCCGCCACGGCTGCCGTGTGCACGCTGGCCGAGCAGCTGCTGGCCGCGTTGCGATGTCGCTTCAACAACGCCGGCGAGTACCAGGAGGACAGCAAAGAAACCAGCCGCAAATGGCTGGAGCAAATATCCGCCATTGGCGTGCTGCTGCACTTTCAATCCACGCTAGCGCCGCATGTGGTGAGCACAAGTGTGGGAAATCAACATACATTTTCCAATGCTCAAGTATCTAATGTCCATCTCCAAATTGGAGGTCAACCAAAATGCTCTTATCTAGGCTGTAGGAGTCAACAAAATATGGAGCATTTTAGTCTGTGTATATAATGTAAATGTTTGAAATAATTCGAAATAATTCTCCAAAGCATATACTTGCTTTATCAGTGTAACGCAATACAAACTAAGTAATTGGGACAGGAATTGTCAATTGATGAAGAGGTTTGTTTGAATACTTTTGTGCATATAATGTATGAAAACTGTGTGCTGTTGCATTTTCTCAACCTGCCCCTTCCTCGCCCTTGCAGAAAGAAGAGCGGACCATGCTCGAAGACACCAAGGCGGCTCTGTCAGACCTGGACAAAGTCACAGTGTTCTTCAGGCAACTGGAGGATGAATGTCTAGTTGCAAGTAAGCTACAAAGACGTATTCAGTCAGACCAGACTGCTGGTGATGAGCAGCTGGATGGTTTTACTGAATTGGAATAAAGTTTCATTATGTGTGCATATGGCCACTTTGACCATTTTGTCCGGATGAGAATGAATACTTAGAATAGCTGTTTGCTCCATTCTGTCGGAAGTGTGAGAATTATGAGCAAAATAGGATTTTCCAAAAAAATAATGTTCAAAAGCTGTGCAGTTGTTGTTGTGGCCATCTTAAAAAAATAAAAAATACACGCAGTAATAGCCCAAATGGAGCATTTCTATATTTAAAGCCTTTTTTGTGATTACTTTTTTAACACCTTGTTATGCTTGGTGTGTGACGTAAACACTTTATTTATTTATGTATTTATTTTGAAATTGCATTGTGTAGTGTGCAATCACCACATTCTCTGCCGGAAGCCTTTCAGCCAATTTCACAGGCTTACAGCTTGAAGGCTTTTTAAGGAAACATGCTGACCTGAGAGGGGACTCTGTAAATGTCATCATTTCATTTTTCTGAGTGCTATGTCACAATTGTAAAAATCCCATTACTGCTTTCACAGATGCCAAAAGATAGAAGTGTAATAAAATCAGGGGAATCTTAGATGATTTGTGGAGAAGGGCCGGACTATATTCTTTGTTTTACCCGCCAGTATAACTGTAACATTGTTCTCAAGTGGAAAAAAAATAGAATATGATGTTCTAAGGATTTGCTTGATTTTAGTAATTTAAAAAAGGCATGTAATGTGTAAAATAGTGCTGAATATTGTTGCCGATTTTTTATTTATTTATTGTTAATATTGTTTAATATCCAGGAAAACCTACCCATAGGTTTTAGAGGCATGTTTTGTCAGGCACTTTAGGCCTTAAGGGTTAAAGATAAAGGCTAGTGCATTGGGAATTGACATTTTGACTGCATCTTTAAACCATGAGTGTCATCTAATGAAATCAAAAAATATATTAAATACCATATCAATATCGGATTCTTTAAGATTTCCCCTATTCAGTGATACATTGTGTTGTAGTAGTACACTGACCTGACTTGTGTGCAGGCATCATTGTTTCAGTTCCTACTGATGGTGTGAACCTGAGTGAGTGTGAATGGTTGTTCTTCTCCATATGTGACTAACTGGTGACTACTTGAGGTTGCAATCCACCTTTCGCCTGAAGTTAGCTGGGATAGGCTCCAACATGTCACGATCCTGAACAGGAGAAGTACTGTTGAAAATCGATGGATGAACGTCGTAAACCACAAACGGTTGGCTGATGAATGCTATTTTGTATCCAAGTTGGCCCAGACAACGGTGTCTAGAATTTTTGGAATTAGTGTCAAATGCGGTTGAGCTAAAACAAAACAATTCTGTTTGATGTTAATTATTTGGGAATTTTAACCAGATTTGAGATCTCAACGTGGTCCAAAAGCCTCCTCTTCCAAATTCAACAAATGATACTTTTTTTGTAAAAGGCTATGCATAAGTTTGTTTGAATCCACAGTATGTCCAGTTCTGATATTTACAGAGTAGACTCAATGTTAGTTATAATGATTGTTTAATGCATGTCTTAATAATGGCTCTGCATGTCTCTTCGTGTGTGTTGCAGACTCACCCGTGTGCTACCAGGTGGAGGGGAGCCGACAGGCCCTGAAGGTGACGCTCTACCTGGATAGCTGGCACTTCAATGAGCTGCCCAGTCGGCTGCAAAACGGAGGCAGCCTCAAACTTCACACCATTCTTTTCACCAGAGGTAAGCAGAGGCAAAAATCTGTTATCTCAGTCAAATAACGGCCATTCTGCATATATTGTAGTCCTGTGTAGCTAAGTATGTTTAGTTTGCAGTTGCCAAATCTTTTATACACAAATACTCCAACTGAGGCTTAAATTAAACAACACCTGCCCAGACAGACTCACCCATGAGCATACCGTTCTGATTGCTTCATCAATTTATATTTCACACAGTGGTGTTCAGGAAGCGTCGATTAAAATTCAAACTGTAAAATTTTCAACTCTGACTTCATACATCACTGTGGCGCTCAGCTGATCTTATTACACATTTAAGTGCTTTTATTGCATTTGCTTAGCCACCTTCACTTTCCCTCTTCGCTTCAAAACTGCTCTGTACTGCGCCCGTATCAGGCCAGCTCAGTGTGAGCGAATACTTCGCCTCATACATCATTGAGCTAAGTGCCAAAAACTCATTAATTTTCCAAAGACAATTGCTATTTGGAACACTTATCCAACGAAAGAGCTCATATGTTGTTCATATGTGTGATTGCTACTTACTTACAGCACAATGCTCAGCTATGAGAGAATAGGAGGACGTACATCGCCCCCTACTGGACAACAGTCTTTGCTGCAGATGCGAAGAACGTGCATCTTGTCTCCTGATTTGTACTCGTAACTTCTTACATAGGTGATGAAATAGACAAAAATAAAATAATTAAAGCATCTGGATTGAGGCGACTCATTACCAGAATTCACTTTATAGTGCAGTTTTCATAAATCATGCATTTTTGTTTGAATTGTGGCTTTATTGTAAAACAACATATACTTTAAAAAAAAAAAAAAAAGAAAAAAAAAAGCAAATTAGTGGATATTATGTTTTGGAAATTTGTTTTAGTTTCATCCATGCTGTATAGTGTTAAATGGGAAATTAATTAATCCCCAAATTTTCTTTACATTATTATGTCATGCCCCTTTGTTGAATACGCTATTATGATTAATATTTAATGTTTAATGTGTGGAATATGAATTAAGAAACAAAATCCACCCATTTTTATCCATCTACCGGAGCGGCCATTTTCCCACTTGCTGTGAACTGAAAATGACATCTCAATTGCTTGAGGACTCGGGTAACATCCAGTCATGGCTCACCTGTTTGTGACTTTTGTCATGTGACATTTGAAAGTTGAGCCGTGATTGGTCATTACCTGAGTCCTGAGCAGCGGTCATGTCATTTTCAGTCGACAGCAAATGACTGTGCAAGGCAAAATGGGATGGATAAAAACAGGTGGAAAAATCTGCTTAATTCATATTACACATATGCAATATTAATAAGAATGCCATGTATACATATTGCCAAAAAACGAACAAAAAAAATGCTTCCACTTTATGGTAAAGATGCAGCGGAATGAGATGACTTTTTCCGCAGTTTTTAAAATCTAAAGAAACAACACACACAAAAATAAATGGCACACATAAGAAACATGCAAAGTATTTCGACAAGCATCATAAAAATGTGTTTCAGTATGAAATGAAATGAAATGAAATAATGTGAAATGTGTTGTTGGATGTATAGATGAACAAAGGGCTTCGTGTTTGATTATGGAAGGGAATTGAAATCCTCTGTCACTCCCCATATGCTAAAAAAATGACCTCTGCAAATCTGACTCTTCCCTGCCTTATTTTCCAGCGCTGGAGCGCGCAGAGGGAGTGTCCCAGCAGGATTACCTCGCCATGGAGGAGTTCCAGCAGCGCACCAATGCTGTCTCCTTAGAGAAGGCCAAGACCTACTATCGCAAACTCAGGTACTCAGGATGCACTCCGTTATGATACTTAACTCAAGCAACTTTTCTGGTATTGCTCCCAGCCTTCCCCTTAAGTTGTAAAGTGTCTTATACAATGACGGTGCATTCGACAGTGCTGGGAATTCCAAGATCCAGCATCAAAGCATTCCACAACAAAACATATGGCTGGCAGAGATGAGAAGCTAGAATTTAAATAATAGTATAAGCAATATAGAAAATGGTTAGATTGATATCTGCTTGTTTGTCTTTTAATATTATAATTCCAATGTGGTGTATTCCATAGACTCAATTTGTATGCTTTAAATTTAAAAAAGAAACAAAAAACTGAGAAGCTGACAAGAGCATTTGCTGTCACATTAGGGCCTTCTATTTGGAGAAGTCAAATCTCCCCACAGACTCCAACACAACAGCTATGAAGATTGATCAGGTAAATATTCACTTATCAGTATTGTATATTTTTCCTTTTAATTGCTTTTGCTGTTTTTCAATATCAAGTATGCTATTACTGCAACCTAAGTCCAGCTGCATGCAATGTTGTGACTGAATATATTAAATGCAAGCACAGATACTGGGCCTTGAAGTTAGAGATCTTCGACCGAGCATTGCAAAAGTAAGATGAAGTGGTGTCCTGTTCCTTCATTGGAACCCCATTAGCTTGTCAAGAACCCTCCATTAACTCCAACTAACAACACTTTAGCATCCTCTATCACCTCCATTTATTGTTTACATCAGCACTGATTAGATTAGACAGACTGACCATAGCGCATAGAATTTCCAGCTATTATATTGAAATACTTTAGTACATACTGCTAGCCTGTAGCATCCTCTTCTAGAGTTGTGATTGAATTTAAATTGTGAACCATTGGCTGATTAACTAATTTGTTCCCCAAAACGTATATATATGTTCTATTTTAAATGTTTTAAGTGTCCCAAAGACGTATTTACACTGTTTTTTTTTTTTTTTTTTTTAATGCTAGAGCATACAGAAGGCTTTGATGCAGCCGTTTAACTGCAAAGAACGGTTGAAAAAATGGTAGTTATTACACAAATGGCCTGCAGATGGCAGCAGAGTAGAGGAGATCAACCAGGGACATGTTGGGGAAAAAAAAGCTCAATTACTCACAATTATAAATAGATTTGTGAATAATGATGAAACTTAGCTATATTGTAATGCTAATTGCTGCCAAATGGAAACAGATACAAATATACTGTTTTTCTGATGAAAGAAAATACTTTAATCTTTCTTTTGGTAGGTTCCATGTTTTTATAGCAACAGAACACAATATTCCGTGGGCCTTGCAAAATCAGTCAAAATCCAGTAAAACAACCGGGAGTAAAGGGGATTGCTTCTATGGAAATGGCTGGGATTGAATGAGTTAATTAATCGATTTGGAGGGGTTTCTATTTCTGTATATACATACATTGTATATACATACATTGGATTCTCTGGTCAAATGTTTTAATTAACTTGGTTAACTTGTTTTTTTACATATCACTGTTGTCGGCCTAACCTCCAGTCTCACAATTTGCTAGATTTCATATTTATATAAACAAATACTGTTGGTCAATGCACTCCATGTGTAGGTGCACGTCTGAAATTTCCTGGCCTCTGACAATCTCGCTCGATGTCTTAATACAAATCAGATAAATCAACAACGACATCTCCTGGCACTATTCCAAACATTATTGACATGGGATAGTACTGCCTGCCTGCCAGGAGTTGACCCTCTCTTCCATCTCTCACAGCTGCTACGACCCCTCAACACCTTGGACGACCTTTGTCGACTGATGCAGTCCTACGTCAACGTGCGCCCCGGTGCCCATGGCCACCCTTCAGGTGTCAGCGTGCTATGCGTGTCCTCCGAGCTGTGCAATCGCCTTGGAGCCTGTCACATCACCATGTGTGCCACGGGCATGCAAAGGTCAGCCTTGATAGCGCACATATGTGACGTGTGAACGGGCGCGCTTAATTTACAGGAATCCTCACATTTATTTCCCTGTGGTCTTTGCAGAAGTACCCTAAGTGTGACACTGGAACAGGCAATGATCCTGGCGAGGAACCACGGCCTCATGCCGCGATGCATCATGCAGACCATGGACATCATGCGCAAACAGGTAACCTTTGGATTGCAATATCAATCATACAATTTTGGAAATCAACATGGATTTATGGAAGGCAAATTTCACAAATTCTTCACTCCACAAATTATGATTCCAAACACTTTCACGTCATTTACAACTTATCTTACATTATCCTTGAAAAATAAATAGCTCATAGGTTATTTGAGTTGGAAAATAATACACCAGTTAGTTACGGCTTTTTGATAGCCAGTCAGCAGATCAAAAACATGCATATCGTTATTATGTGAAAAACATTTGTCATTTTTCTTTTTCTTTTTTTTTTTTTTTTACATTTTTTCATGTTTTTGAAATGTCTTCATTCAGTTTCATCACAAAAAACATTAAATAAATAAATAAATAAATAAATAAATAGACGTGTTTTTCACATAGCAGTGACGATATGCGGGGTAAACAAACAACTCAACTCAACTTTATTTATAAAGCTGTATTGACACGAATTACTCCATTCCTATTAGCCAGGGCTTTGGGGCCCTCTTATTGCATTTTATAGCATTACAGAAAAAGCATAAAAATACATGGTTAGTCAAGATAGATTCCACAGAAAAAAAAAAACAGGTGTTCACAGTATCCATTTGATCTTTATGTCAGTTATTTTGATTTATTTTTTTTTAACATTACCATGAATTTTCTTCCTCAGTCTTGCAATACCATTGCTATTGTGTGTCAAAATAAAGTACCATACCATAGCAATGCCTCAAAACATGTGCTGTCCAGTTGATTGCTCGATTGTACACTGGCCACATGGTATCTCAGATTGCTATAATGAGGTGACCGTGAGATGTTAACATAGGAATAGTTGCAATGGTCCTACTTTTTTTTTTTTTTTTGCTAAAAATAAATGCCTTGCCCCTGATATCAACAATTTACTGCGCAGTAAATTAATGAAAATATGGCATTTTGTTTTAGGGTTGTAAAGACATTTCCACCCGTGTGTGGCACTTAATGCTCATGTTTTGTCTTTCTTGCCACCAGGGGGCCAGAGTTGAGCTCTCTGCTAAAAACCTCAAGGTGATGGACCAGATGCCGCCGTCAGCACCGAGGTACGGCATCAACGCATTCCTCAATGTATGGCCTTTGTTTCGGCGGACTTGCCTAATCCTGTGTTTTGTCCTTTTAACAGACTCTTCAAGCTATGTTTGCCACCCTCAGATGGAGAACTCTAAAAAGAAGAGAAAAACCTATAACTCAGAACTTGCAAATGCGGGCATGGGCGGACATGAAGCGATCAGGTGTCTCCCCACTTTTCCATTGAAAGGACACCGCTCCTGGACTGAACCTCTTCCCTACAGTGCTTTGTTGCCATGGATTCTCTTAACTTGTCTGACGAGCTCAATAATATCTGGCTTCACCTTTTGAAACCAATGCGAGCTGAAGTTCCAAGACTCATGATGGGGAGTTCTATTGGAAAGCAGCCCCATACAGTATCCGCATGAACTGTCTGCGCAGATCTCACAATAACTGGCTTAACCAAACTAGCAGTAGCTCCCATCCGAAAATCATAGGTTGTCCATTTTTGCCTGGGACTGCAATTCCAGAGGACTGTCTGTGTTGTTATTAAGATTGGCGTTCCACAGGGTTCAATATTTGGACCCCGACTGAACAGTATTCATGTTTGATTGCTGGCAGGTTAGAAGCAGAAAGTCATGGCAAGGGACGGAAAGTACCAGTAGGGATTTTTGGGGCGGATCAAACCCAGTGCATGTGGTTACTGTGCAATTACTGTAGGCTTAGTGTGAGTACTGTATTGCGGCACTATATGAAGGATAGTTATTTATTGTGTCTGAAAGGGGGTTTCTTTGAATCCTTTACTTATACCACACCAGGTTTGAAAAAAAAAAAAATCTACTAGCATTCCAGCTGTCATATCGAACAGTATTTAAAGGACCAATGACCTGCCATCACTGCTTGTTTATTGTCATCTATTTATGTGAGCTTTTGACAGGAGGTCTATTTTCATATTCAGGGAGTATAAGGGATGGAAAGTGACCAGATTCAAAACAAAAATTACACAATGTTTTGTCCAGTCAATGGATAGCGATATATAATCATTGGTAAATTATTAATATATTCATTAAAGTGTACTACCTGAAGGAATACCTTCTGATACTGATGTTTGTTTTAACATTTTGAATGGTCATAAGACTGTAGGTATTAAAATAAGACTCAATGAGGGCATGTGACAGTGTTAGCACAAAAAAAAAAAAAAAAAGTACTGTAAAGAGTTGTTTGCTGGCGCTAAACAAAGGGATCATCACCATAACATTTCTTTTCTGTACATATAAGCTGTTATAATGACAAGCGCAATTGTTAGCTTGTGTCTTAATTAAAGCGGACAAATAATGCCACATATTGAATTGGATAATTTTTATGTCTAAATAATAGTCTTGTCTATTTTTTTTTTTTTTTTTTTTTTTTTTTTTTTTATAATTACACTTTGTCTATGACAAGTGTAATTTCACCCATCAGTGCTGTCCTGGCTATGAAAAAGGTTTTAAAAGCATTTCAGCAGTCTTGACATGCTGCATTCATTAGACTGAAGGTTTCGTCTACACTGACGATTTATTCGAGAGAAATTAAGACCCAAACCACATCCAATTTGGTCTCAGGTGAGCAGCAAGCAGGTCCTGTATTGCAGCATGAGCTCATCATTCATGTGCATTATTGGCTTCAATTTACTCATGACTGCAGCATGTTGAATGAACACGCATGTCATTGGCGACACATTGTATTTACATTATTCTAATGTTTCTTACTGTATATATACAATATTTGCAATTTTATCTTGCTTGAAAATAACTGTACAAAGGATCTTTGTTTCTAAAATTATCACTGTAAATGCAATTTTAACAAGCTAGTAAATAAAATGTTCCAAGTATGACAGTTTTTGTGTGTGGTATGGATGCTGAAATCTATTCCATCTAATATTGTATGTAGTTGTGTTTTTGTAAAATATTCTAATGTACATTGTACTCAATGGCTTTTTTATGACATCACATAATGCTCTGCATTGCCTGTAAGTAGTTGGGAAAAAAAACTTTCTGGAAACAACTTACTGAGATGGGATAATGATACAAAAAAAAAAAAAGTCATATACTGTAGCATTATACTCCATTTATTTATTTGGGTCATTATACATGGGTAATATTGCACATTTTACTAGATGGTTGAATCTGTTTATCTTGCATCCCCTCATTGAATTACCTAAAATGGTTCATCATGTCTGCAGTGCGCTATGCCGAGGCTAGAGGGTGCTATAGCCCTGTCAAAAAACAATTTAGCCCCAGTTAAGCCTTTGCAGCACTTCATTTGATATTCTAAAATGTATTTATTTTATCAAAATAAATAAAAACTTTATATAGAGAAACACAATGTGCTTTTTTCCCCTTCAATATAAACTTTTTTTTTTTTTTTTTTTTTTACAATATTCTAAGTTTTATCGTGGGCTTTTTTTTTTTTTTTTTACATCACCAACCTCCCAACAATAGTTGTAATAATCGTATCATGAGGTTCATATGCTGATAATTATCGTACTGATATTGTTACATCCCTACTCTGTAGATGTTTACAGCATTTATATTCCCCGAAGGATTCTCTTCATAAATGTTAAGGGGGCCGGGGTAGCCGGCGACAGTGGATCCCAAAATACACAGACCAAGGAAAAGGAGGATCAAGAATTTATTCCACAGAGATACGCGGAAACAAACCAACCGAAAATCTGGTCTGACCACCAGAACAAAACAACTCAACCGAAAACACTTGCAAAAGGCAAGGAGAGAAATAGTCATTAACAAAAAACACTTGCGTACAAAAGGCAAGGAATCACAACTCATATAATACAACACGAAATAGAAAGTTCAACTTAGAATAACGTGGCAAAAACGCACACGAAAAGATACCACTACAGGTCTAGGTGAGAAAACACAAAGCTAAAAATCAAACAACTACAAAGTACAGCAAAGGGCGACGTAATAATTCAAAACGCGTGAAAAAACTATGAACAGGCTATGAGAACGCTAGACTAGACACTTGGCAGCACGGCAGTGAGCAAGAATGAATAATCTGGCAATCGGCAGTGGTGGCGCAGTGGCTTTCCAGTCCATTGATTGTCCATGAGGAACAGGTGCTGTCATTAAGAAGGGAACGCCCACCAATCACTTGGGTGCTGGAAAACAAACAGAGGCCTGAGAGCAAAACCATGATAAAGTCTTGTTTTTAAATGTGTATTCGAAATAGTTGCTAATTTTCTAGCTCTGTTGTAGGTAATCTATTGATACAACAGTAGCAATACTCATTGCTGTCTGACTCAATTGAAAAAAAAAAAGTAAAGCATTATTTAGGATTCTAGGGCGTGTGATAATTCAAATGTCTCTCTCTTTTTTTTCTTTTTCTTTTTTGCGTTGCCATGGTGATGAATAAAAATGAGAAAGATAGTTGCCCAAGACAGTACAGTACAGGGCATCCATATACATTTGAACCAGAGACAGCTACACACTTGTTAATATTTTATGAATATTGGCTATCAAATAAAAGCCTTCACTTGTAGCTAAATGTTTTATTAGCAGTGCACAAGAGATGCTCTCACCATCTGACACATCTGGGGCAATTTTGCAAGGAAGTGTGGGCAAATGACAACGTGCCAGCCATTTTTTTTTAAATTGGGTGTAGCCTATGTGATTTTGCATGTCTCGCCTACCTACTGCACGTGTAGTAGGTTAAATGATAATAAATAATTTTTTTTAAGCCATGCAAAATGAGTTCTTGTGCTTTTGTAGTTTACTGTTCAGCAGTTTTGTGTCATCCTTGAATGGTAATTTTATGCAAGAATAATTTGCACTGTAAACAAACAAAACAGTATTTTGTTGTTGACTTCAAAACCTTTGTAATGGATCTTTTATATATATATATATATATATATATATATATATATATATATATATATATATATATATATATATATATATATGCACTGAGAAATGTATTAGGAAATATAATAACCCCTACCTCCATCATTTAAATTGCCCGTCACTGCTCTACATAATAAGTTAAGGGTGCATTGACGTTCTGTACTTCACAGTGTCCTCAAGCCATTTTTTATTTTGCACTTGAGCTCGGACTCAGCATTCGCGCATTGTTATTCGTTGTTACAAATTCGCATTAAACTGGAAGAAACAAGACACATTCATTCCCCTAAAAGGCAACATTGATCATTTGTGCAGCAGCTAATTGATGAGCTGGCAAACTTCGTGTGCTTTTTCCCGACCGTTGTCTGCCAGGCAGACGGAAGTGGAAGAAGACGAGTGAGTAGACGAGGTGAAAGTCAAACTGCAGATTGGTGAGGAGAATATTCCATTTGGCTCTCCCACACGGACCGCATTGGCCGCAGCACTGAGCGCGCGCGCGCACACACGCACTGGCACGCACACGCCGCTCACTCCTCCACGGCGATGCATTCCGACGCCACGGACCACTCCTCGCTTGAGTCGCCCCGGTTTTAGGATGGTGCAGAAATCTCTAAACGGCGGCGTTTACCCAACTCAAGCCGGCGAGAGGAAGCACAAAGTCGGCTTCGTGGGTCTGGAGCCGGGCGGTCCGGAGTCGAGCCGGGACGGGGCGCTGCTCATAGCGGGCTCGGAGAGCAGCACCAAGCGGGGCAGCGGCATCCTGTGCAGACCCAGAAGCAGCCTCTCCGCTGGGGGGAGAGCCAGACACCCCAAGAAGAACGCCAGTTACCGCAAACTGCAGAATTTCTTGTACAATGCGCTGGAAAGACCCCGAGGGTGGGCGTTCATCTACCACGCTTATGTGTGAGTGATGCGTCTTCTTGGCCTTTTACTTTGGGAGGGGGCAGACTACTGTTACTGGACCGTTTACAGGGATTACGGGTTATTGTGGCCGGCATAGTCTTTATTGATGACGATATATTTTTTTAAGAGTAAAATCATTAATTTCAGATGTTGATGCTGCGCAGCATCAAGTTGGCATCACTTCACATGATGTATCATCATTTTTGGTCTTCATTGTATTGCTGTCTTTCTTTTTTGCGACATTTTTGATGAGTGGGATGTCTTAAGTTAATTTTTCCTGTATCTCTACTTTCTTTACTCCAATATTTGTCGTACTCCTGAGTTCTGTCATTGTCAAACTAGGCTCGTTACTTCTGTCAATCTGCGCCATTGAAGACAGAACGAGGATGCAGGGGCGTCGCACCAAAAATCTGGGCCCATGAGAGACGGGGTATGGGTGGTTGGTTGGTGGGTGGTGGGTTGTGTTTGGTGTGGGGGGCCTTGACCGATATTGTCCGGATGACACACTGACACACATCTATAATCTCACAAATGTAAAATATAATGAATAACATTTTCTAATGGGTGATTGGGGGCTACTGCTAGATTTTGAACCAATCCCCAAAAAATCTATAAGTAGGCTAATGTGTTGGTGTGGGGTGAATGGTTTGGGGGTTCAGCTTCACGGAATGTTTTCCAATTTTTCCACTCCTTACAAATATGACATAACAGATTTGGTGAAGAAATTCCATCCATGGCCTTATTTAAGTGAAATGTTTGATGCTGTCAGCTACAAGGATGACTCGTGGCAAATCTGTTGTCTCAGTGTTTTGCATTTTTCATTGGTCTTGTCACAGTGTTAGCAAAGCTATGGGAAGATGTGTTGATAGCTACATTATCATTATTATTATTATTATTATTATTATTATTATTATTATTATTATTATTATTATTATTATTATTTTATTATTATTATTGTTATTATAATTATTATTATTATTTTAAGTAAGACTGCAGTATCAGCTATTTTCTGTGCAGAGCCATTGTGAAAAGTTATCAAAAACGGTATTCTATGCAATTGACAGTGAAAATACAGATAAATAATAAATAAATTCAGTGTATGTACTTTCTACTGTCACTAAGAGTTGAATCAGAACTCTTTTTTTTTTTTACACAAGTATTTGTATTTCTACTTGATTGCAAAGTATTTGGATTTGGATCAGTACATCCAGTTGCAGCTTGCCTTCTCACGTTTAAATAAATAAATAAATAAATAAATGAGAGAGAGAGAGAGAGAGTGAGAGAGAGAGCAAGAGAGAGAGAGAGAGAGAGAGAGAGAGAGAGAGAGAGAGAGAGAGAGAGAGAGAGAGAGAGAGAGAGAGAGATTCTGACTTCAGGTTTCAGCAGTGAAGCACGGATAGCATCATCCACAAAGAAAAAGCTCACTTGAAACTATTGGGGTTGAATCTGGGTCACTCCGTTCATGCATCAATCTTGGTTGCCTGTGTCACGGCATAATAGTTGGGAATTGCTGATGTATACCTACTTTTAAATGTGTGTAAGGTAGCTAAAGAATTAAACCATAAATTTCCACAATTTATTTATTTATTTTTATTTTTTACATTTGTTCAACAGAGTGTGATTGATAACAGAAACAAAGCAATCTTACAGTTTAGGAGAAGTTGTGTCTCATGTTTATATCTTTTCTTTGCAGTGTCACCTTGGTTCACAAATTTAAATCGTCTGTGACTCCGTTTGCAAAACTTTAACATGCTATCTGATAGGGGTGTGAATTGCCTAGTACCTGACGATTCGATTCGTATCACGATTCACAGGTCACGATTCGATTCGATACCGATTAATCCCGATACGAATTTATAAGTCGATTGTTGCGATTTTTTTTCATTCAAATTTAGAAAATACTAATCAGTAAGCTTGTAGAGTGTAAGATTTATATGAAAATGTATTATTTATTTATCTGAAATTTCAGTCTTATAGAGGTTGTAATCTGTTTCATGTTTGAACAGCATTAAAATAAAATATTAAGGCTTAATGTTCCGTTCATATAACATTCTTCCATGCTCAAGGTGTGAATCCTAAAAAAAAAAAAAATTAAAAAAAATAAATAAATCGATTCTGCCGATTATTGAATCGATTCGAGAATCGCGCGATGTAGTATCGCGATATATCGCCGAATCGATTTTTTTTTTAACACCCCTACTATCTGAAGTCATGTTTGCCATTGAAATTAATTAGAATGCAATTTAATCAGCCTATGTTATTATAGTTAACCAAAACAAATGAAATCAAATTAAAATTGAAAAAAACATTTTCATTAACAAAAATACATATAAAAACAAAACTAATTGAAACTACATCTTACGTTAATAAAACTAAAACAAATGTGAGCCCGTCAGCATTTGATCTCTCTGGTGCCTCCTTCTTGAGCTTGTTAGCTTGTATGTTGGTACTAGCTAGCAGCTGCTTCTTCTTATACATAGGGAATTTTCTTGGGGATTTTTTCACTGCCCCTATAGAGCGTTTTCACGACACGTCATCAGGCGCATTATTAACCCGGAAGTAGCCATCTTGGCAATACTCCGTTGCCCACACTCCGAGTCCGTACCACAACAGAGAACTTTGTTGAGGACAATGGTGAACCTTTGTCCATCAGATGTTGATTTCGATTAAAGTGTATTCCATATTCACTTTGGAAATAAAATACTATTAATCATTAATAGATGACTATTTTTTGTTTAGTAACTAAAACATATATTATATATATTAAAAACACACACACACACACACACACACACACACGCACACGCACACGCACACGCACACACACACACACAGATGACATGCTAAATGCATCAAGCTTGATCAGGGTGTTTCTGTATTAATAATAGCTACTATCCGGTCTATACCTAGTGAGCTGTTTTCAGTAAAGGCAATGACAGAAGTTTGTTACAATTCAACAATCAGAATGAAAGGATAATAGTAATACAATATCGGTCTCTAGTGGTGAGAACATCCATTCATTATTTTGCTGCATATACTTGCCTGGACTGCAAATATTTAGCCTCAAGATATTTCTAAAAGATTAGCTATTTATAGTAATCATTTTTACTGTATGGTTATGGTAGACAACATACAGAATGTCACTCAGCAGCACACACATTTATTCAAGAAAGCCATGCATCTCAACCACATACAACAGTGTATATAAGAGTGTATTATAAATTATGCTATGGCATAACAAGCGTTTTTTCGACCTTTGGAAAAAATAAATATATACATAAATTAATTCAACATCATTTCAAACCACAAGTAAATCGTCTGAAGTGCAAAACTTCACAGCAGTTCACTGAAATACTTATTAATTAATAATTAATTATTTACTTATTATTATTAATAATTATACTTAATTATTTAGAAGTTTCTTCCCTTTTTTGATCGAGACTATGATACGTTGATGACTTGGTAATGCGTCTCCCTCACCCATGCACACACCATTTGGTTGTAAGCTTCCAAACCTTTGTACGATTTAAGGTATTCTGCTGTGTACAGGCTCGGCGAGAAAATCAGGTAGTTAGTTCACAATGTCGGGGTATGTAATTGAAGGAATAATCGCCGGCTCGTCATGGATCCAAGAAGAGGTGGCCGGATCTACGGATCTGTACCGCTGATAAGACGTATTTTTTTTCCAAATCGCGGGCTTTTTCCTGTTGCCAAGTCCGTCCCTATATGCCTTAGCATCTTTGGTGGGCTTTGCCGAGCTTTAGAAGTTGTTTTGACATCGATAAAGGCATGCCAAACAATTCTCATTGTAATTCTCCATTAGCTTGTGTTAGCTTGTTTACGTCAATATCGCCAATATGGCCGCGCATCCGGGTTACTGCCGAGTTCATGACGTCAGTGAAAACGCTCTATTGTTAAGTGCATTTGTGTGGTGACAAAAGTGTTACAATTTATTTTTAATTTTTTTTTTAGGTATTACTCTTCTTTGTATTTTAGTACAAAGACAGTCATATAGTTGGTAGATTTTGGCAAACCAAACTACTGAGTGATCACAAACACGGACACCATTCTTGTGTGTCTCTATTACTTCCTTTTTTCTCAAAAGTAGTAGCCTAATATCTTTAGGCTTTCTAATAACACTAGCGCGAGCAAGACTATAGATAACATAATAGGGAAATGTTGATGTGCTTGTATAGTTGACATTCTGGCAGTGAGTAAGTTACCGTCTAGTGAAAATGCACGCTTGGGTAGTTGGCAGACAAATTGGCCCAAGTACTGAAATATTAACAGTGCATGGCAAATTGACTGCCTTGGAAGGAGTAGCAAGAATGTGCTTTCATGGGAAAACACAGACAGACACACACACACACACTCAAAAACTGTCTGGGTTGTTGAAATATTATTGTAATACTGTAATGGTCGACTATAACGCTATCCTTACCAGTTTTGGGAAGCTCAGGTGGTCTTACTTGCGTGATGCAGGGAGGAATGCAGAAAATACATTTGGATCCAATCTATAGCAGAACTCCAACATATTTTCAGTGGAACCCTTAAAACCATCCTCGTCACATCTCCAAATTAAAGAGTGATTTAGCAGTTTTCAAACTGCTCACAAGATTTGGAACTCACTAACATGAGTGTGCACGAGGAATGCACTGTAAGAACGTGAACGGTAAGCAAGCTACCCTTAGCAACGGCTGGTCCATTGCAAGCATGACTTATTCATGATGGAGTGTTGTGATGTTACCCTTGTTTTGTCTCGAGAGCTGTCCAAATCCTTCTCCTTCACTTTTGTTGCTAACCGGAGGTAAATAATCTGGTCTACAATCTATGATAGGCTATTTTTGTTAAATTTAACTTTAACATTAAAATCCCTGTTGGTTCTCTTGATGCTAAGATAAAGTGCGCATGATCTAGTTATACATCTGTACATGTGATTGTACACGTCTTGGTACATTCGTGGTCAACCTTTTGCCATCGTCTGTATGTTGGCAGTACAGTGACAAACCATTGGACCCTTAAAGGTACAAATTGTTGTACAGTACCTTTTTTTCCCGACAGCGTGTGCTGTAAGTGGCGATGCCAACAGAGAATCTAACCCAGTGCTTTATGGACCGCTTTCTCAACACTTCTTCAACAGAAGTTCCAATGCTGGAATGCTCCAGCATCAAAAGACCCCATTAAGCACTGTCAAGGTCATTCTTGTGGATTGTAAATCTAAGACATGCCGATCAATAACTGAGGTTCAACCATTTGAACTCTCAATAGCAAAGAAGCTGGTTGTCAATAAGTGTTAAATCCAACATCATATACCAGCTTGTCCTCCTAAACGTATCGGTACTTTAAGTGATAGCAGCTCCTGAGTGTGAGGCCAGATCACGTCTGAGCCTCATTGTGTTCTTATTACAAAGTCAAGAGGCCTCTCAGCAGTGTGGATGAAAAAGGCGGTCACCTGCGCCCTCGAGGAAAGACAGGAGTCCCAAAGACAAGGACACTGAGGACATAGTTGGTTTGAACTTTTTTGCTGAGCTAGTCAGCTGAAAACTAATGTGGAGGACGGTGGCAAACAGATGCTACCTGCAAAGATGGGCCAGATGCAGAGCATCATTAACCTCTGACATCTCTTTCACTCAACTGCAGATTGTGGGGGGCTGTAACGGCCTTTATTTTTACAAAAAACAACAACAACAAAAACAATATGTGGATAATATTAAACAATATTACCTGCATTATGAGATTTGTGTTAAGTGAAATTGGACTTTCAAACAAAGTCAAAATAGTTACTATGGATCAGAGAAACAGTAAGGAGCAAGGCAGCCTGAGATAAACTATGAAGTCTTATTTTTCCCCACCGCATTAACATGAGTGCACATTGTGGCGTGATCAAATCAGAATGCACTTCAACACTGTTACAGATGCTATCACCAAGTAACGTTAAGATTATTTTTAATACTGTGATGGAAATAAGAGAATACTTGAATTCATCTGAAACGATTGGTTTTAGTGCTGCTGTTTTGGTTAGCAACTCAGGTCAAATTGTCTCAGCAATTAACTAATTAACTAATTAAGTCACCTTGTGACTAATTTGGGCAAAGTGTTTGAACTTGATGCACACTGTTAGGGGTCTTTTGGAAATATGCTCCGAGTGTATGCTGGTTCACCGTTTGGAAGCAAAATGTTTTTTTGTTAGTGAAATTCGCACTACGTGCTCCGACTCGGAACACGATGTGCGAGTGCTTCGGGCAGTAGGAGATGGAAACTGTGTTAGCACTTTTGGATATGACAAGGAGAAAGCAGAGGTAAAGTTGTTTTAACAATGTTGCAGTCCGTACCTGGAAGTTTTCGTAAATGCGAAGCAGTGATATGGGGTCCAGAGTAGAAATTTGAGGTGAAAAATGGACTGCTGCTTATTTATAGACGTGGTTTGATGTCATGTTGTAAAACATATTAACAGTCTTGGTCTTCTTGTCTTTATGCAACTTATAAAATGTGATTTTTATGAAAATTTTCTTAATTTCCTTAGTGACGCATGCTCCAGTCAGGCACGACAAACCCGCCAACTAACCTCACTTTACCGATTTCTTCAGCTCGAGTTTGTCGCAGTCTATATTTAGCTTCGACGAGCATGTCTCGGGAGGCAATGTAACGCTGAGTGCTTGATCTGCAGCTCAGAAAGAAATGCACACTTTTCTGCTTCCATCAACAGAAACTCGGCTTGATTGATCAATAGTTACAATTTTACTTTCTATATTGGCCTGTATCATTGCATTCCAAAAAAAGTGGATAGTTGAAAATGACCAACCTCCGATGAGGAAAAGTGCAATGGAATGGCATGATGAAGTCAAAACTTCTACTTGTGAAGTCAGAAAGTGACTGTCTAAAGCAGATCTGGACAAAGTATGGCATGGGGGCCACATCTGGCCCACCCACAGTCTCTGATTGGCCCTCACAGTGACCATCAAGTCAAACCATCACATCAAATAAGCCATGCTTTATTTATTTATTTTTTAAACTTGTACTTTTATTTAATGTGAACACGAGGCAAGTAAGAGCTATAACTTGTGCCCGTGTGTTGCCAATTAGTTGTTTTTGGTATATTTAGCAACTTTTCGAACACCACCAGCAAAAAAAAGACCACATTTGTCCAAATATTAGCAACATTCTTATTTCCGGCACTGTGGAGGGAAGATGGCCAACAATATCTGGCCTTATAATATTGTATGCAAAGCTACGGTTGGTTTCATATACTATACTGTTCTCATGTGTCCCATTTACAAAATTAATTACCCACCCCTGCTCTAAAGTTTTAGAATGCATACGTTTGCCTCTGAAACTGAATCAGGTGAATTCTCTTTACAGTATTTCTTATGGGAAGGTAGTTTAAAAATTCAAACAAATCGGAAGTCAACTAGTGTCTTGACTTCCACATTAAATGTTCCATTCTACTGGATCAATGGTACCTAAATTATAGCTTGTGGGCAATATGCGACAAGCCTTCAATTTTCATCGGCTTGCAACATATGCTAAAAGTAACGTTTGACACAATCTACAACTCTTTAAAAAAAAAAGTGTGTGTGTGTGTGTGTGTGTGTGTGGAGGGGGGGGGGGGGGGGGGTCATGACAGTACTACTAATAATTATAAATTGGTTTTGTATAGACCCTTCCAACTGACATCACTGCTTAGCCCCCGCGGCGCCTCCCGGAGAGCAAACATTCCATAACAAATGAATGTAGAGAGCTTGATTTTCGGCGAGCGTATTGGTTAAAATGTGGGAAGTATGTCAAGTGTCACCAAAAAAAAAACATCCAGAGTAGGACACTACATTACTGCGAATCATTGAAACCAGTCGTTTGAGGCTGCTAGCTACAAAAAAAAAAAAAAAACAACTTTGAAAAGCCACCGTGCTAGTCTTTTACTCCTCACTGACTTTTGCGGGGTTTAGAATCACTGTCGGCAGCCGAAAGAATCGTCTTATCTCTCTTTGAGCCATGAGAGCATCCGTCGGCCGCGCACAAGTTCACCATATAGCATTGGTTGCTGATTTATCAACTGTTTGACCTATTTTTTTAGCTCACACTGATTGTTTTCTAATTCACTCTCATTGACGCCCTGCCCCCCACCGCTATGGGCTCACTTCAACGTGTCGTCACACTGGAAGGGTCTATAGAGCTTTTCGAAATATGCAAAGACACAAAGAAACTATTTACAAAACAGTATCAACATTTCTCTTCATAATGCCCCAGTGAATGATGCTAGTTGAATTTCTGAAGCAACAATTACTTCCTCTACTTTCTGCCTTGTGAAGGTCTGATTTGTCAAGTCAAGTCAAGTCATCTTTATTTAAATAGCGTTAGCTGTCATATATACCACGCTAAAGATCCTCAAGCAACTGATTCATAAAATGGCACTTACTAAAAATTGCTCTTATTTTGTTTCTAAATATGGAGCTATGCTGTTGCTCAGCGTAATGGATGGGTCTATAATTGTAGGCTACTAATGATGTACAGGATCACAGTCCACCACAAAATCCTGAAAATACTAAGGGTGTCACGATTTCGATTTTTTATCGAAATCGATCGAAATTACGTCACGATTTCGAGCATCGAAATAGAAGAGAGACACACGATTCGATGCCCCCCCGCGCCCGCCGCCGCCACCGCCGCCACCGCCACCTCCCAGGAAAGCAAATGAGACGCAGCCATTCAGCTACTAGCTAACGGCACTTGTTAGCTGACTTCTCCTGCAGTCATGATGGCAAGCGCGGACAGACACAGCAATGGTGCTTCAAGCCGCTCCCGCTTCTCTCGTCACCAGTTTGGAAACATTTTGCGTTCCCGGTGAGTTATGTCGACAACGTTCACGTTGTCGATAAAAAGACCACAGTTGCAAGATATGCTATGTGCGCGTACTGTACTCGGCCACGGTGTTACGCCCGGCTCGTCAAGGGGAAGGGAAGTAACACAATAACAGAAAATATAGAGTAGATAAACACGGGTCGACTTTAACATCTGAGTAGTTTTAATTGAAATTTCAGGCAGGGGTTTGACAAGGGAGTGAAAGTGGAAGGTGAACAAATAATAACCGCATTTGACAGAACTGACAGAACGGAGGAGAAACAACAATAACCAATAGGGGTATAATACACGGATACACAATAGCGTCGCGCTGGCACAGTCGTCCAATCGGAGTGTCGCGCTGGCACAGTCGTCCAATCGGAGTGTCGCGCTGGCACAGTCCTCCAATCAGAGTGTCGCGCTGGCGCATTCAAACTGAAGTACCATTATACGGGCACCAGCCGACACAAACACACACATACATACTAGGGGAGCGGAGCCGGCGGCGGCGTAACAACGGGAAACACGACAAACATGACGGGACATTTACGCAGGCATCACAAAGATTTAGATTTATCAAATTCAACTAGAAGTGGGAAAACAACGGTCCAACCAACTATTTCATCCTCATTTACAGTGAAACTTCCACACACTTCAGCTCGCGCGAAACGCCAGATCCATAGGTCTATTTATAGCAGCAGACCTGCAGCCTTGGAAAACGCTGGATTCAAACATTTAATTAGTGTACTTGAACCACGCTACAGTATGCCCAGCAACTGTAAATGTTGGGATATAGTTTGTTCAGGCTGTATTTGTTCCATGTATTTGTTCCATGACTTTGGATACAATATATTTTTTGTTGTTGTTGCACATTGCACATTATTTTAAGAGGAACGCACAGCACACTGTTGTAACCAAAAACAGTCAATAGATGGCAGGCACCCACTGTGACTTTTTGTTTTTGTTTTTTTATTTTTTATTTTACACTTCAGTAAGAACAAGACGGTTAACTTTATATTGTAAATAAATTCTTTGAATTTGATCATTCCTGCCTAATGTCAATTATCATATATTACATAAATTTACACAAAAATAATATGGAAATTGCATCACCTATATGTAGCCGATCTTTTGAAATAAGATTTACTGTACAATGAATAGAACCAATGATCATAGACTAGCCTTAGCCTACAGAAGCATATGCCTCTGTGTTATAAAGTGGGGGAGCGGAAAAAAAAAAAAAAAAAAAAAAAAAATCGAAAAAAAAATCGAATCGTGACCCCAAAATCGAAATTTAAATCGAATCGTGGAGTTGGCGAATCGTGACACCCCTAGAAAATACGTATGGATTCTTCAAAACAACTGTATGAAAAATATTTAATTTGTTAAATATTTACTAGTGACCTTTGCATCGTTTGATATATCTAAATGCGACCCTTGGAGGAAAAAGTGTGGACACACCAATATTAGGTTTAATATTATCAGATATCAAAAGCTGGGAACGTGCCTTGAGTTCTCCTGTAAAATGTACATAAAGAGATGCACCAAAAAAAGAAAAAAAGCATTACCATTAGCTTTTAGCCGACCATGTAACTAATGCTACTCACCACACATTGAGGTGACATCAATGGTCATCATCCATGTTTTTTTTGTTTTTTTTAATTAATTGAAGCTATTTGTGGTGGGACCTCACGAGCTCCAAGTATGTTTATTTCCTATTTCCCAGTATTGATGAATGCAAACTACTGCTGTCATCTGGACCAATGTGACATCAAGCCAACGTCTGCTGCTGATCATGAGTACCCGAAAACTACTAAATCAACCACTGGGTCATAGACATATTTGTCATATTACTTTAATGACACATTTACAAGCTGATTCTGAGGTTTTTATGAGTCTTTGCTTTTAAGAGGATGGATGAGGAGAAAGTAAAAGCTAATTGTTTGAATGCTTCAGGAAGCAAGTATCTTCGCCAATAGTTACTGATGATGAAGTTTAGCAAAAATGTTGCTGTAAATGCTTCCTGTTTATTGACCTTCCCACAGATCGAAGTCCCGGTAGTAGGTGGCCTGATGGATAACGAAATTAACTTAATGGTCATAATGCAGTAAAGCTTTTCACTCAGTCTGGAGCAGGAAGTGTTCATTTGTGTTAATTGTGCTAATACTGCCAGAACAAATACAGTACACATATCTGCCACATGTGATAAGTTAGGGAGAATATGACATTTTTACACTCATTCCAACAAATTACAATACAAGAAAACTCATAAAGAGAGACCACATAAAAAACTCAGGACAAAAGCTTCTTTCCCACATTGGACGAGCTGTCTTTAACCCAGCAAGCGTTTACGACAGCAGCCATCAATGATGTATGAGATGCTAAAAACACACGTGTTCATTACGGAGGATGACCTCACTGTAACTTGACTAAAGTGTTTGGCGCAAATGTGCTTTGACGTGCACGCAGAAAATGTGCTACACACTACACAGATTGAACTCGACTGTTTCTTCTCATTCACTCAACTTTTGAATGTCACCATAAGAAAAGACCTCAGCCCATGTTCAAAAGCAAATTTCAATGAAGAAGCTTTGGTCTTCATATGATTGTCCTATGTTAAATTTCAACCAATCTGCACTGCTCAATTGTTACTGCTGGTGTGGAATTCTGATCTCTGTTCCCAGTGTGGTGCGTCTCTGCATTAGCTACCTGACACTGCGATGTAAAACCAGTTCCACATTTTCTCCTCGTTCTGTTCCTGTATTTGTAAGGATGTGATGATGCACCATTGACCAATCAATAGAGAGCAGTGGGCCTCCATGTGCTGTTTCACTACATTTGGTCTGTTCTCCAACAAATGGTGGTCTGGTACAAGTTTTGTATAGTATCCTTGACAGCTTTTCAAAAAATTGAAAGCAACCTTCTTGGTGGAAAGTGGTAATTTTGTTGGACTGATTTTATTGAAGAACATAATTTTGAAGAAATCTGTTTCCAGAGTTTGATGTAGACTTTGAGATAGAAATCATATGATATTTACAAATAAAAAATAGTGTTGGTGAATGAGGTCATTTGTCTTAACATTGGACAATTATTTCCCACAGTTTACTAGTGACACCTAATCCGGAGCTCTTGTGGTGTCATTATTCTTAACTGTAATGAATGTGGGTCGTGCCAGATTGTGTTTCATCTGCTGGATTGGTCCCAGTTTCAAATTGGATACAGGCGTTCTCCATTAGCTAAGCATTGGATGCTTTCCAGGAAATCTTTTCTCTAGAAGGTCGCTGAGGATGTGTCCTGCCGTGTCTCGTGCTCTTATAATCCAGTTATCTCGCAGCCAATGAAATGGTAGCTGCAAGTCATTTTGGGACGGAAGGGGTGGTTGCAGAAAGGATTCTTCAATTAGTTTAGTGACTCAGAATCCATAATGTACTTTTATGACATTTATTCCATAACATTGATAGATTTTATTGATAACTCTATTTATTGAAGTCTCTTTTCTTCAATCAAACATTTTTCATCCAAAATCTTCCTTCCTTTCATACTATTTCACTTCTGCTATCATTTGTCATCCTTAATGATCTATACTTGGACAGTCTCTGTAAATGGGAGCACCACTCAGATATGATTGATTCATTTTCCAATTGGGTTCATTAAAATTCGAGAATCCGTTTTGGCGTTAGACTGACCTCCGAAACCAAAGCCCAACTGTTGGATCTGAAGTGAACTAATAGTTAATAATCTTGGTTGGCTCAGACTCACGGACATCTTGCCAGTTGCCAAGCAGTAAATTTTCACGTCATTTTTCTTCGATGTTCCATGTCAACAGTTTCTTGCCTTAGTAAACAAATAGTATTTCTTCACTCTGGTGTCACGATCACATTCTCATGGTCTTCTCTTCTTGTGCTCTTTCCTGTCTTTTCCTAGCTTCCTCCTGGTCTTTTCCTGTCTCATTCTCTCAGTTTTTGCCACCATTAGAGAGTTCAAAAATAGTTCAGAGAGTGCCTTGTACATCCTGGTGGGTATAGATTCCAGCAGTTAACGCACAACTTGATTGCGTCCGCCTTCAATCCAAAGCGTTAACGCCACCCGTTTGTTTCTTCACCAACAGGAAATCGTGACCATCGTGGTGTTCGGTGTGGAGTACATTGTGAGGATATGGGCTGCTGGTTGCTGCTGTCGATACCGAGGATGGAGAGGGAGGCTCAAATTTGCCAGGAAGCCTTTCTGTGTCATAGGTGAGAAACATTCCCATCAAATGTTCACACAGAATCTCAGTCGGACAACATTGTTGAATGTGGCACGCCGCTCTCGTCAGACATGATGGTGCTGGTCGCCTCGGTGTCTGTGCTGGCGGCTGGATCTCAAGGCAATGTTTTCGCCACGTCGGCCATCAGAAGTCTGAGGTTCTTACAGATCCTTCGCATGCTGCGTATGGACCGCCGTGGGGGCACTTGGAAGCTGCTTGGATCAGTCGTCTATGCCCACAGCAAGGTGGGCAGATATGCGAAATGTACAAATTCAAAATGGAATCATTTGCCTGCCTTGGGTGCTGGCAATGTGGATTCAGTGACGTGTCGATGTGAGTGTGAACGGTTGTTTGTATCTACATGTGCACTGTGACTAACTGGTGACTGGTCAGGGGTGTCATCTGCCATTTACCCAGAGTCAGCAGGGATTGGCTCCTGTTGGCCGTGAGCCTGAACAGGACAGCATTACAGAAAATGGATAGATTGTTATTATTATTATTACAGCAAATACTGTAGGTATCCTTCAATCAGCAATCTGCTGCCTGACAGACACACTTAACATGCATTCATGTGGTCTTTGCTGGTTAATGCATCTTAAAAATGAAGTATTAGCGGGCACTAAAAGGCAGCAGGAACCCACAATGTGAGATGGTGAGAAGGATTGAGGGCTGATGGGTAAACAGTCAAAGACATTGAAGAAATACTTCCCTGAGATTAACACTATCAGGTCCAGTGTTCTTAGCCATATTATCATCTCAAGACGGGCATTCTATTAGTGTTGATTAGTGCCTCCTGCGCTGGTTATATGTGTAGGAGCTCATCACAGCGTGGTACATCGGATTCTTGTGTCTCATCCTGGCTTCATTTCTGGTCTACTCGGTGGAGAAGGAGTCCAACAAAGAATTTGAGACTTATGCTGATGCCCTTTGGTGGGGACTGGTAGGCCATATACTTACTCCGTCATAATAATGGTCAGACCCATTTGTTCATTCACTTTAACATCTGCCACCACATTTCATTGAAGCTATGCGTTTTTCAAATCTTCCCCCCAGATAACGCTGACCACCATTGGCTATGGCGATAAGGTTCCCAAGACTTGGAATGGCCGCTTGCTGGCGGCCACCTTCAGTATGATCGGCGTGGCCTTCTTTGCACTACCTGCGGTAAGAAGCATACTGTATGTGCTTTGTCAAGCCGTTTATTAGAAAATAGAAACTGTTATGATGCACTGTTACGATGATGCATCATGTGATAACCTTTGGTTTGCTCACTCTCCAAGAATGTAAAATGTGTTTCAATTTCCATCCAGCTTTTATACCTCTGATCCTATTTAGAGTCTTTGGCGGACGTGTTGCCAATCAGTAACAGGGTATTTTTGAAAGTAAAACTGATCGTAACTGAAAATGAGCACTGTGAACCACTGTTCCTATCAAATCCGTGTATGATTCGTTCAATTGTTTTTCCAAACTGAACGGGAAGTGGAAAAACGAAAAAACGACTTGTTTTCTCAATATTCGTTCCAAAACGAAAATGGAAAAAACGGATAACGACTTGTTTTCCATTTTCCGATTTTGTGCACAAATGGAAAATGGAGAAAACAGATAGCGGGCGATTTGAACGTTTTTTTCCCACTGTGGATATTTGACTTGACGCAAGTTGCGTGACCCGGAAGCGACTGTTTGGTTGCGTAACACGTTGATTTGCCAACACGTATTTTATTTACTTATAATTGACTTAGATTTGTTTTGCGAATTATTGTTATATTTGTTTTGTGAATTATTGATTTTGGGTTTTATTTGTATTTTAATGTGTTGACGTGTTTTGTGCACTGCGCACGTCATGAGCGCAAGGTGGAGAGAGAGAGAGGTGTAACGGAGCGAGCCTCGTTCAGAAACGGAGTTGAGTTGAATAAAGGACTGGCGTGCTTGAATCCTTTGGACGTCTAATTATGACCCCATTTGGACCATGGATACGTGACTTTTTTTGGACGTCACAGGGATTTAAATATCAATGTTATTGTTATCAATATTATTTAATCAATTTAGTATTATTTTTTCTGTGATAAAACTAATGTATTGCTATTTTTTTTTTTTTAAATTATATATCTAATGCAGGACTTCACATAAGAACATGACAAAACTTTTAGGTGCTTCCGGGTGGTGGAGTGGTTACGTCACTTGCCTTCAATGCAGGTGGTGTGGGGTTTGCTTCCCCGTCAGGGAGATGTTTGCGTCACACACATAAAGTCATGCAATAAATGAGCCTTCAAGAACAGTCTAAAATTATTTTTATTTTAATTATCTAATTTGGACTTACATTAGCCCTCATTTGGATGTCCTGAAAACGTAAATACGAAACGTGCAAAACACGTAAATACGGAACGTCCAGAAGACGTTGAAAAAAAGACGTCATCTGGCGTCACAGTCTGCACCTTCAGCGGACCGAGATTGGACGTACAAGAATTACCTTAAAAAGACGTCCTTTCAACGTGTCTTTGCGCAGTGGGTAGTGGTGTTTTTTTGTTGTTGTTTTTTTAAAGTGCTTATTTTGTATTATTAAAGTTTGTTTAGTTAAGTAGTTTTTCATTGTAAATTTGATATTGACCCTTTGCTTTCTTTCTGTATTTCTGTTTAATAGTTTTCACTGTGTTTTAAAATAAACCACCCATTCCAAACTCTCCACCATGCGTGATCATTGATGCCAAGGGCAGCTACAGATGTCTAAATGGTCCTTAGACGTCCAGGCTAAAAAAATAAAAATAAAATAAAAATAAAATAAATAAATAAAAAAATAAAAAATTAAAAATTCTACAAATGGTCTCAAAGTGAAAGATTTTTAGATGTCTGTTTAGACGTCTTTTTAGACGGCTAAAAAAGGTCTACAAATGGTCTAACTCAATTATAAGTAAATAAAATACGTGTTGGCAAACCAAACAGTCGCTTCCGGGTCACGCAAGTCAAATATGCGTCAAGTCAAATATCCAAAGTGGAAAAAAACGTCCAAATCGCCCGTTATCCGTTTTCTCCATTTTCCATTTGTGCACAAAATCGGAAAATGGAAAACGAGTCGTTATCCGTTTTTTCCATTTTCATTTTGGAACGAATATTGAGAAAACAAGTCGTTTTTTCGTTTTTCCACTTCCCGTTCAGTTTGGAAAAACGATTGAACGAATCATACACGGATTCTATCAGTGGCCTTGGATTGTTTTGTTTTTGTTTTTGTTTTTTTGATAATCATGCAAAGCTATGAGACTCAAAATGATGTCATTTTGTCTGCCAGATGTTCTCCGGATAATTTAATAGATGCCATATCACAACAAGCTGTACAGTTAATTAATTAATTAATTAATTAATTAATAATAAAATACATCTATTAGAACTGTTTTTTCTGTCTCATATATAGCTGTATGTTGACAATTTTGCTCTGGCATTGAAATAAATTGTAGGCATTATGGGCATACAATTAAGGTTGCAACTAACGATTACTTTAATAATAGATTAAGCTGTCCATTATTTATTTATTTTTTCCCCAAAACAGAACATAATTTCAAAGAGTTAAAAAAAATATATAAAAAGATGATTTAGACTATTTTAACCCTCCTGTTCTCAAAAATCCTAACACATTTGACCCTATGGATGAATGAGGTGAAATTGACCCCAAGGATATTATGAGGGTTAAATTAAACAGTCTCCAGGCAATTAATCGGTTACCAGAATAGTTGTTGAATGATTTTATAATCGATTAGTTGTCAAGGTGCAGACAGGTTATGAGCGCTGCGGATATGTGTTCTGTATGTCATTGGATCTCATTCATGAATATGACATTTTGTAAGTTGGCTGTGTTCACTCCCACAACGGCACAAACCACACATCTCTCACTTGGTATGTTTATGAAAATACCAAAAAAGTGAAAATTCCACCCATGCACACATTTGAACCTCTAGCTTTATGCTCGACTTCTGCTAGAAACAAACATAGGGACCATGATGTTGTATGCGGTGGGTCATACTTAAGCGACTTTCTGGTTCGTATACTTTCTGATGCAGGTTGAAATTGGTTTCAATTTGTCCATGGGAAGCTGTAATGAGATGTTTACTGTCAAAGTGGCTTTCCTTGAACATGAAAATTACCGGTAGTCTGTACCTTATTTAAACAATCTGTATTTTACATTCAGGAAGACATCTCTTGATTTTTCATGTCCTTCGTAGCGTTTATGACTGATGTTGATGTTATGAATGGGTTTTATTTCAACATAATGCAAAACCTCTTAACTCAAAGCAGAAATGAATCATACCACTTTCTTTCAAATCTATTTTGTTGATATTTAAAGACAAACTCAAGCTCTCGTGAGCCCAAAAAAGGAAAACAGTTCTGTGTCCCCTTCACATCCACAAACCTCCCCTGTGGTGTTATCATGCCGACTGCGGATGTATGTGTTACTCGTTATTACACGCTCAGCTTTTTACCTCCAAAGATGTCAGAGTCAGCAGTTATACGGGTTCAATGTACCCTTTGTGGGAAAACCCCCCCCACAATGTAATGCCAAGTCAGCACTCAGTTGACAGGAAGTTGTGCCTGTGAAACAAAATGTACACTTTCACTAGTTTTGCTGGTTTAGGGATTTCGCCAGTGTTAAGGACACGTTCAAAACATAATGTAAACAACCCATCCATGCTCTATTTCGCTTATCCTCAGCACGGGTGAGCTTGACCCTGTACCAGCTGCCTTTGGGCGAGTGGTCGCCAGCCATCACAGGGCTCATATAGACAAACAACAAATCATTCTCACGTTCACACCCACGATGGACTAATAGTGACAACTTACTTCCAGTGTACAATAGACTTCTTTTCTTCTCATGCTATTCTTCTCCAAAGCTCCAGGGAAAATAAACTATGTGTTTTGTTTAAAACACAGCATTAATTAAACATTTTGTACTTACTACTGCATTTGGAAAATAAAATAGTTAAAGAAAAAGTCCACTGTGATCCCATGCAGGGCATCCTTGGTTCTGGTTTTGCCCTCAAAGTCCAAGAGCAGCACAGGCAAAAACATTTTGAAAAGAGACGTAATCCCGCAGCAAGCCTCATCCAGGTACTCATTTCAACATAGCAATCTTGTACTCGGCTCGTTTGTCTTTGTCAGACACTATCACCACAATAACTTTATGTTACATCTTCCTCTTGCAGGCTGCATGGAGGTTTTATGCAACCAACCTTTCCCGCACTGATCTAATATCAACTTGGGATTTTTATGAGCAGACTGTCGCCACCCCAATGTACAGGTCGGCAATCATTCATTCAAATGTTCTCTCAAAAAGTGTGAACATAACAGTGCCTTGTAATTTTGATGTTAAATGTAAAAACAAAGGTTGACATCCCTGCAGATTTTATTCTTTACAGTTGAACTTTGTGTTGGAAACACTCAGTAATAGGAATCCAGCTTTTGATTATTGATCTCTTCAACCCAAAATGGTGCCAACGCAATACACAAATATAGCAAATAGGTGAGTTTTTCAGCAAATAACAGAGGACAGATGAAATATAAATAAAAAAAAATACACTTTAGAGCGACCCTTTATTTATTGGAGTTGTCTCACAAATCAGGCGGATGGATTACTCTTAGGTTAATGCATACTAACATATTTCGACACATTTGTGAACTTTGAGATGTGTCAGAAAAGTTTCAGGTTGTAAACTACAAATTATCCGTTTTCCCCTTCACTGTGAGCCAGATTGCCAACAAGCATGTCTCTGAAGAGATTCTAAAATGGTTGCTTTGATCAGTGTGTGAGAAGTGCCATGACAACTTGTGGCTGCTTCACTAATACCTTGAGCATCTGGCAGTGAGAAGAACACCGCCGTACTGGAGCGACCTTCCTATTCGCCTAACCTGGCGTCATGTGATTACCCCCCTCTTTCCCAAGCTCAAGTGGATGATCACGTTGAATCATTTTGAATACTTGGGTGAAATAAAGAATGGTGAATGGAGCTTTGAAAGGGAAAACCTTTTTTGTTTGTTTCTGACACGCTTTGTAAATATGAAAAAAAAAAAAAAAAACAATAGAAAAAAAATACAGTTGCTATCCATCCATCCATTTTCACCACCGCTTATTCCTCACAAGGGTCGCGGGTGGTGCTGGCGCCTATCTCAGCTGGCTCTGGGTAGTAAGCGGGGGACACCCTTGACTGGTTGCCAGCCAATCGCAGGGCACACAGAGACAAACAACCATCCACACTCACAAGCACACCTAGGGACAAATCGAAGCACCCAATTGACCTGCCATGCATGTCTTTGGAATGTGGGAGGAGACCGGAGAAGACCCACGCGGGCACGGGGAGAACATGCAAACTCCACCCAGGAAGGCCGGAGCCTGGACTCAAACCAGAGTCCTCAGAACTGGGAGGCGGACGTACTAACCACTCGTCCACCGTGCCGCCCATGCAGTTGCTAATGATTTACTATTTAAATATAACCTCACTTATTTTGAACATGAAAACTGTAGATATTTTACGACCGATGTTGCCTGCATAATCGTTTAAAAATGTTGCACTGCTCACTGTCAGCACAGAAGCTGCTTTAGTGACTCTCCCAGCCCAGATTTAATTCAGGAGCGCAACATTGCAGCTTGTCTGTTCTGCTTAGAACTCCTCTATTTCATCCAAATTGTAAATGAAGGTGAAAAGGTGATGAGCAGTGCTAAAGTCAGCTGCCAGACTGAACGGAATTAGCACCCGCAGGCAAAAATCAACCTTTGGTCAGCAGGGAAGTGAACATGTTTTTACAGAATCGCTAAAAGTGTTATTTCCCCCCTCTCAGATTAATTCCACCTCTGAATCAATTGGACCTTCTGAGGAATCTAAAAGTAAGATCTTTCAGGTATGTTCACCACACGTCTAATGCAGGGAATGATGCTCATTGGCAATCAATCATGATGAGCAACACTGTAATAGTGAATCAATCATTTCAAAATACATCCAATATTTGTTCGTATTCCAAAACAAAAAAAGACGTAATTACCGTAATTGCCGGACTATAAGCCGCAACTTTTTTTCTCATGCTTTCAACTAGGGGTGTTAAAAAAAAAAAAAATCGATTCGGCGATATATCGCGATACTACATCGCGCGATTCTCGAATCGATTCAATAATCGGCAGAATCGATTTTTTTTTTTATTTTTTTTTTTTATTTTTTTTTTTTTTTTAGGATTCACACCTTGAGCATGGAAGAATGTTATATGAACGGCACATTAAGCCTTAATATTTTTATTTTAATGCTGTTCAAACAACCTCTATAAGACTGAAAATTTCAGATAAATAAATAATAAATTTTCATATAAATCTTACACTCTACAAGCTTACTGATTAGTATTTTCTAAACATGAATGAAAAAAAATCGCAACAATCGACTTATAAATTCGTATCGGGATTAATCGGTATCGAATCGTGACCATTCGTATCGGGATTAATCGGTATCGAATCGAATCGTGACCTGTGAATCGTGATACGAATCGAATCGTCAGGTACTAGGCAATTCACACCCCTACTTTCAACCCTGCGGCTTATACAATGATGCGGCTAATATATGAATTTTTCATCTTGAACCGTAACAAGCATTTGTAGTCATAAAATTAATTAAATTAACACTGGAAGCGGGAGAATATTTTATCTTTTTTCTGTTTTTGTGTGGGAGGATTTCCCATCAACAAATTGATTTATTTTCACATTGATACCTTTGTGGGGATCTATTTTGTACTGTGAATGAGGCCATCGGCGGAAGGATACATGAAAAGAAGGGGGGAACTTCTGCCATTAAGTTAAAGCATGCATGTTCAGTGAGGCAGTGCCATGAGACTTACACCACAATTTATCAATGGATCGTGAATGCTTGGGCGAACGCAAAAGCCGGCATGATTTCCGAGGAGCGCACATCAACGAGACTGACTGACAATGAGACGGCGCCTCAGCCTGGTGTGTTTGATGGAGAACTTGCCCAGTTTGTTTCAGATACAGAAGACAAGGACTTTAAGGGATTTGTGATTGATCAAAAGCAACATGAGTAGCTACATTGTTATTGCTCTCTGCCTTTTTAAAAACTAGCGCTAGCATATGCTAGCGTATGTTTTAGCATACTGCTAATGGCATGCTTTTTTTTTTTATTTTTTTTATTTAATTTAATTTCATTTTATTTTATTGGATGTCAGCCTCGTCAGAGGTTGCTAATGGCATGCTACCGTGTGTAACGTCGCTGGGAGCTTGGAGGCGCTACCAGCATGCTTTGGGGCACTGGCGACTGAAAGGGCGTTTAAAATGCAAGTTCTGTGTTAATTATTCTGCTAGTTAGTTGTCTAGTTGTTGTATTGTTTTTGGTAGTGCTTTGTAGTTTGTTGCTACATGGTGATTTAATTTTGCCATGACACCGTGATTGTAGATGACATGGGGAAGAATGACTTGCCTGCATTTTGCGAGTTGATAGTGGGTAAGCTAGAGCTTCTGCTTACAATAATGAAAGTAGTCACTGGTCCTCACTTACATAGTACCGTCTTTCTTTGTAAATATCTCATTTGGGTACATGCGGCTTATAATCAGGTGCGGCTTTAGTCCAGCAATTACGGTAGACTTTAATTGTACAAATAACAAAATTCACATTTTAACTTGATCTGTGTGTACCAAATGACACAAACTAAGTGTTATCTCAAGTTTTAATGCAGTGGTTCATCTTTTATCATTGCCCATTTACAGTTATGTAGTCATCAGTTCAAATTTGCGAGCCCTGTTGTTATTGTACATGTGTGTTAAAATTCAATATGTACACTTGAATTCAATTGTGCTTTCATCCATTTCCTGTATGAATTGGAATCATATCAACGTCCCAAAGTTGCCTTTTTTTTCTTCTTCTTCTTCTTCTTAAATAATACATTATCACCATTAACTTGTCTGCTGATCCTGGCCAACTTTTACAGTCTTCATCACTATATTATTACTTTTTGAGGAAATTTGCCTATTCTGCTCACAGGAAGGAGTCCCAAACGGAAACCTCTCCCAGGTCTGTAATATGATGAATTCAGTTGTCTCTTCCTCCTGTTGGCTTCTCTTCAACTCTGCTTTTAGCCGCTGCTGAGCCACTCTTCTTGGGGGGAGAGTTCGTGTGTGTGTGCGCGTGCGTGTGTGTCTGTTTGGCAGCCATGGGTGTGGCTGTGCGTTACGAATGCCTCCTTCAAGAATGGCCGTGCTGCATTTGCATATGTGATGCTGAGGGATGAGTGCTCACAGCTTCCTTCAACATTCCATCATTGAGCTGATTTTCTACAGTGAATCATTCAACATCACTCCAGGAAAAAGTGTTTTTTTAAACACTTTTTGATGCTTTGCTTGGTTTCCCCCAACACTATTTTGACAAAGGAAACGTGCTTGTTGACGTAGCATCAACACTTTATTGTGACTGCAGGCATTTAAGTGAAATCCAAAATGTTATAAAATGTTATTTGGTGTGCTGATGCTCGCAGAGATATTATAATTACAATAAAGTGTCATTGCAAACACAGTTTAGCACATAGCGCTGTTTCAGGCACTGTATCCACTGCTTTGTTTTTTTGTCTCCTCTACTGCTCCAGTATTGAGAATGCACACAAAGACAGACTTTGTGGTTGCTGTCCGAGAACTTTTAGGTATAGTTATTGCACAGATAATACCTACTGCACTGCAAGTCTTTGTGTCACCTCCTGCACTTGAGTTCGATTCCCACCTTCAACACAACTTCTTCTTCTTACTTTTATTTATTTTATTTTGTAGATGTGATTAGTTTGGGTCATGTGAAAATAGCCGGTTCTGTTTTCACCAGTTCCTATTTTGGATTCTTTTTTTTTTCTTAGCTATTTTGGATTCTAGGTGTAAGTGCACCTCTAGATGCAGCAAATTTTGCTGTGGTGGGAAAAAAAATTGCTGGGGCGTTATTCAATTGTATGTAAATGATATTTTGTTGTTTTGTTTGAGATATTTCCCTTTTGTGTTCTTTCAGTCACAAGTGGCAGATTTTTATCATCTTTAGCATCATCTCAACGCATCCTTTTCATTAGAAACAATTGTGTATTTACTAACTAGAGCTTGGACTCTCATCCAGAAATTCCATTCATCATTCATATTAACATAAGCGAATTAATTCACATCTTGCACGTTTCTGAAAAAGTACAAAGTAACAAATGAAAAACCTAATGTTATCAAAATGTTAAATTAAATGAAGTGCACTTAGATAGCACTTTATCTGCATCATACATTTACACAGCCATATTCACTTATGTCATTCAAACGCATTGGAGTGTTGCCTACATTGGTGTGTTTACACTGCAACCCGTAAAAAGTTTAAAATAACTTACTTAAGGTTCCCACACAGTACACTGTCCAGTAATAGAGCCCAAGATGTTTTTTTTCCCCCGTTTGGTCCCATTTAAAAGATCCCCTGAAATGAGCTTTGCAGCAATGACACCAATACTGGACGCCCTAATACTGTATCAAAAGACATTTTCACAAAATTGTACCTTGTTGTAGATTTGCAGTCTCCACTAGGAAGGTCTACTGTTAGCCTAGCATCAAACAAGTGGATTTTGGTGGGGGTGGCCAAGGCTCGCCAGACTTCCTGTGTTTTTTACTACAAAATGAGTTGGAGCGGCCAAGTCTGTCTTTTCCATGTGCTCGTGTTTACAAACAGTCTTCACGTCTGCACCTGAAGGAATATTGCCACATGCTTTTGCGTGCTTTAGTTTCAATAGCTGGTATCGATCCCGGGGTAAGTGAAAGATGTTCTGCTAATACACATTTGTATTGTCCCAAATTCCTGTAAGGCAAGGCAAGGCAAGGCAAGGCAAGTTTATTTGTATAGCACATTTCATACACAAGGCAACTCAATGTGCTTTACACAAGGAAAGACAACACATTAGCATCAAGAAACAGTAGTTAACATTCAGAGGAAGAAAAATAAATGAAAATAGGTTACAAAATTTACTAAAAAGAACATACAATAACAATCTTAAAACATTATTCAACAAACTTTAAAACATTTAACATAAGGAAGTTTAAAATAATAAAAAAAACACTTAATTAAAGCTGTTTAAAAGTCTCTAATCAAAGGTATAAGAAAAAAGCAGTTTTTAACCTGGATTTAAAAGCATTTACACTCGGGGCTGACTTCACTTCTGTTGGTAGCCTATTCCATCCGTGTGCAGCATAATAGCTAAATGCAGCTTCACCATGTTTGCTTCGAACTCTAGGTTCCACTAGTTGGCCCAAGTCTGTAGATCTCAGAGCCCTGCTGGGTTTGTACTCAATCAGCATTTCTTGGATATATTCAGGACCCAAACCATTTAGTGATTTATAGACGAGTAGCAGAACTTTAAAATCGATTCTACAGCTGACTGGGAGCCAGTGTAAATCCTTAAGTACTGGAGTAATATGTTCTGATCTCTTTGTTTTGGTCAGAACTCGAGCTGCAGCGTTCTGAATGAGCTGCAATTGTCTCATGTTCTTTTGAGAGAGTCCAGTCAGAAAACCGTTACAGTAATCTAGTCTGCTGGAGATAAAAGCATGGATAAGCTTCTCTTGGTCTGCTTGAAGCATGCAGTCCTTCAGTCTGGATATGTTTTTCAGCTGGTAAAAGGCTGTTTTAGTGATGAATTTAATATGATTGCTGAAGGTCAGGTCTGAGTCTGTTAGTACCCCAAGATTTCAAACTTGGTCTTTAGTTTCTAAAGACAGTGACTCAAGCTGTTTTTTAACAGCAATCCTCTTTTCTTTATTGCCGAAAACAATGAGCTCCATTTTATTTTCGTTCAGCTGAAAGAAATTTTGGTTCATCCAGTTGTTAATTTGCTCTAGAGAATGACGCAATACGTTAATAGAACTGCTGTCATTTGGGGACATTGATAAATACAATTGTGTGTCATCTGCATAACTATGATAGTCAACATCGGCGTTCTGAAGCATTTGACCCAAAGGTAACATATACAGACTGAACAACAGGGGTCCAAGGATTGACCCTTGAGGAACCCCACATGTCATGGCCTTTCGATCAGATTCAAAATTTCCAATAGTCACAAAGTAACTCCTTTCCTCCAAATAGGACCTGAACCATTTAAGGACTGTTCCATTTAATCCCACCCAAGTTTCCAGCCTGTCTAACAGTATATTATGATCAATCGTGTCAAATGCTGCACTGAGGTCCAACAAGACGAGCACTGATACCTTCCCTGCATCAGTGCTCAATCTTATATCATTCAGTACTTTAATCAGAGCTGTTTCTGTATTGTGATGAGGTCGGAAACCTGACTGGAATTTATCCAAAAGTCCGTTTAAGCTCAAGAAATTGCTGAGTTGATTAAAAAAACACTTTTTCAACTATTTTAGTTACGAAGGGAAGGTTTGCGATTGGTCTATAATTTGCTAGCAGGGAGACATCCAGTGTTCTCTTTTTTAGAATGGGCTTAACGGCGGCTACTTTCAGAGATTTAGGAAGCTCACCTGATTGAAGTGAGCAATTAATTATTTGTTGTAAATCGATCTGAACAGATTTCACAATGGTTTTGAAAAAGCCAGATGGTATTTAGTCAAGACAGCTCGTGGAAGGTTTCAATTGCTGAACCAAGTCTACTACAGTATTTTGATCCACTGAGTCAAATTCTGTCATGGTAATTAAATTATTCCTAGGTGATTTTAAGTGCTGCATCATTTTGTTATTTTGTTGGTTTGTAACAATGTTTGACCTGATGGCTTGTACTTTTCCACTAAAGTAGCAGTTGTCAGTAAAATTTTTGCCACAAACTAACACACGTTTTGGGAGTTGCTTGGGCATATTTAATGCATAAATAAAGTCCAACCACAAGCCTTTCTGTGGCAGAGGAAAAGGGTTTTTATTTGTCCTCTGTACACTCTGGTAGAGAGCAGTTCCTATGGGGTTGTTTTGCTGCCATGTTGTCCTGCTGCAGCAGCAGCTGTTTGTTCGTGGGTTGGAAATCTCCGGCGGTGGGAGGGGTTGAAAATTGTGAGGGTGGAGTTTGCACTGAGCTAGTGACGTGTAAAACCGAAAAAGGTGGGGTTAGTGATGTATAAAACCGATCTGCGAAAATGGCCCATTTGAGAGTGTTTTTTTGAGCTACTTTGACACAAAACGCCCAAAGGAAAGGGAAACAACATCGTTTATCTCACAGCTTTGGGGACTTAGTCAGGTGATCGTAAGGCATATTTATGATCAAAAACTTAAAAATGTGAACATTTCATCATTTCAGGGGACCTTTAAATCCGAGTTTGCAGGCTCCCTTTCATTTGTTGTTTAGGAGGGTGCACAGCAAATAAACCTACAAAACACATTTTGATCACTTCCCTCTCAAAGCTAATGTATTTGTATGTGTGTTTTTAGCTTTTGATTTGCTTGCTGCCTTTTTACCACTACAGACTATCTTTTCACTGATTCTATTGTCTTCTTTTCACAAGAGACCTTGATTATGATCATTTCTTTCTTTATTGCACGATTTGTGTCGTCCTTCTGCACATAGAAAGAGACACCACAGCTCATCCTTTTGAGATGTCACTTTGCTTCCCATGCATGCTTGCTTGTAGCTTCCTGCTGCTTGCCTGACCTGCTGAATGCTCCACTATGTTCCTATATGGACATGGCTTCCACTGCTGTAGGTTCTCTTGAGGTAAGCGTCACACCAGCGTGATATGTTTTGCATTTACACAAGAAGATAAAGAGACGTATATTGGTTACGTCACAAATTGTTAGAAAGATGCTTTGCATTTTTACTTCCCACAAAGGCTAACCATTTTGTAACTTGGTCCTCCTAGTCGGAAGGCAAGCCTGAAGGACAAGGTGTTTCCCAGTCCTTCCAAGGCTCCATTGGCCAAAGGGAAAGACCAATCTCCTGGGCCAGAAGATGGTCCTGGGGCGAGCCCCAGCAAGGTCACTAAGAGCTGGAGTTTTACGGAGAAGAATCGAGGGCCCAAGCATTCTTTCAGAGTCCGAGGCAGCGCCTCACGCCAAAACTCGGAGGGTAAAATATCTCATATTTACATTCATTCAGAAAGTACAGATACTGAAGTTGGACCCCTTGAATTGTTGAGTGTCTTAGGTTCTTAGGCTTAATGTTATAAGGCTAATTTGATTGACAAATAAAGATAGATCTTTATTAAGGCTATACAAAAACAACTTAGTGTCTAAAATCTTAGGAAAAAGTGCTGATCAGCCAGAGATGTACAAGAAGGATAATTAATACAGTGTTGGGAAGTTATGAATGGAAATAATATCTTTTTTTTTCCTTTTCTTTTTTTTTTTTTTTCTTGTGTTCACATCTGTCACATTTGATTTGGTTAAAACAAACTCTGATGCCATTGCTCCAATAGTGCATTTTTGGTCAAGGGTGAGCAAAAGTCTTTATCACTCTGCCTGCGTCCCGCTGCATTTTTCTTCCAAAAATTGAACCATGGATTTTGGTCAGCTGGTCTCTCGGCGCAATCTGCAAAATGTTCTCAACAAGAAGAGTAGGAATGGGGGAACCTGCTTTTCCCGGTGGTACATATGCTGCTTGGTATACCTTGGATTCCTGAAACAATTGGAAGATGGTATGCCTGTCAATTCGGTCCATTAATGACACGGAGGATGAATGCATCACAGGAACTCTGATAACACGTATCCTGCTGTTTGGAGTGGGCAGTTTCCTGATATATTTTATCGCAAAATTCAGAAGACTGGGGCGGCTTTATTGGAAATGAGCAAGTTGCTGAACATGTTTGATGAGCGAGTGAACACAATCGCTGGTTGAATGCGACTTCTGAGACACTTCGGATATTGGTTACCAACGTGGAGAAGTTTCGTCTTGAAGAATTGAGCACCAACTGAGCCGATTGATGCCCTAGTGAGAGAAACTATAAGATTCAAGGCTGACTGAAATTATTGTCAACTCGTTCCCAAAACAAGCATTATTTTGGACTCTTCTCCTGGACGTTGATGCTGGAGCCTCCCTTATCTCCCTCGTCCCTTCTGTCTCCTGCGGTTTGTGTTCCTGATTAGGCAATCTTGTGATTAAAGGGCCAGAATACTTTGGGTCATGTGATTTAAAAAAGATAATAAATAATAATAATTTATAAGTTTCAACTGATATTATGGGGTCCTGGATTAGTGATACAAGCATTTCAAGCTAAGAGAACAAACTAAACTTGTATCTCTCAAGGCACCACTGTGACAAACAACTTCGTGAGAGAAAACAAATAATAACAAAATAATAATAATAATAATAATAATAATAATAATAATAATAATAATAATAATAATAATAATAATAATAATAATAATAATAAGCGCCACGGTAGTCTAGTGGTTAGCACGTGGTTAGCACGTCTGCTTCCCAGTTCTGAGGTCTCCGGTTCCAGTCCAGGCTCGGACCTTCCTTCTGAGGTCTCCGGTTCCAGTCCAGGCTTGGACCTTCCTGGGTGGAGTTTGCATGTTCTCCCCGTGCCCGCGTGGGTCTTCTCTGGGTACTCCGGTCTCCTCCCACATTCCAAAGACATGCACGGTAGGTTAATTGGGCGCTCCGAATTGTCCTTAGGTGTGCTTGTGAGTGTGGATGGTTGTTTGCCTCTGTGTGCCCTGCGATTGGTTGGCAACCAGTCCAGGGTGTCCCCCGCCTACTGCCCAGAGCCAGCTGAGATAGGCGCCAGCAGCCCCCGCGACCCTTGTGAGGAATAAGCGGTCAAGAAAATGGATGGATGGATAATAATAATAATAATAATAAATAAATAAATAATAATAAGTACGAGGTCTTAATACTTTTGAATACTGAACATCAGTGGCGAGGGGTGACCCCTTTTGTAGTGGACATGCTGAAGAGTCACATATGCGAGCGGCCGTAAGGGCGCGAGCGAAATTTTTTGGGGGTATTTTTATTATTAATTTCAATATTAAATATTATTTTATTCCACTGTATCGGTATAAAATTAAAGCAGAACGATTAGGACAGGTTGATACGCACACAATTAATGTAACCAGTTCTGTGGTGTATGAAATGACGAAATCACAATTTGCCAGTTCGTTGGAATTTACAGTATTCAGAACTGGCTCGTGCCCATAATGTAAACTGAACCCAGAGAAGGGACAAAATGACATCACAGAAAATCCGCAATAGGTTTCAACCAACAATAAAGTTTACTGACCTATTTGGACAGCCACCTAGCCACTGATGTTTCTCGTATGTCCTTTCTTGAAAGTGAGGAACGAAATTTGTCCCCGTTTTCGTGATGATTACTCCAGTAGGACGACCACTTTAAATGATATTTTCGCTGGACTATTCCTGGAGCGCGCCGGAGGACCGCGGAGCACGCCCGAGAATGCTGGAGCCTCCTCGGGCATGAAATATGGCCATTTGCCGGCCCTCTATCTCCGGGACGCAAAACCACTGACTGCTAGCCAATGCTAATTGCAATATAACCAGCATAGTACCGCTCTCGATGCTAGCAGGAATATAGTACAACAAACAACGTTAACTGAACTGCATGCCTGCTACCCTCCCTCCCGCGAGACCTGTGCTGCGTTCACTAACAGTCAGACATCATAGTGCTCAACAACCCCACTCAGTTCGTTACACTTCCTTTCCTCAAAAGTTCTCCCGGCAAAGGGCACTCATTGGGATTCGGCGATGAACTTGAACTGAACAATGACTGTTGACCACAGAACAAGCCAAGTAAACCAATTTTGCGCATGCACGTTGTCAGATAGGCTGCGTGACCGACAGGTTTTTTTGCCATTCAAAAGCCGCACGTACCAGAAACAATGTTTACGGAACTAACACAATTGATTTCTCATTGTGATGCTCGAAACAAAATGTCAATTTCTCCGCTCCCCGTGAGGAAAACAGGACAAAATATACAGGAATTTAAGACCAAAACTGTAGAACTACTGTTGTAGCGAGCAGTGACGGGAGTCGGAGGCAGAGTGTTGAAGTCCGGAGCCAAAGACCGGCGGTTTATTGATATCAGCTTCTCATCGTTTAACAGCAACAACAACTCACTCTGCGCGAGGCTCACAGACCTACCAACATTTTGTTCTTTTATCCTTTCATCCTTTCATCCTTTCATCCCAACAAACTCCCCCTTCGTCCCAACGTTCCGTGGGTGAATTATGTTCTAATCACTACACAAGCCCCCCCCAGAATTCACCCACAATCAAACTCCGGATGACGGGGCGGCAAAACTGCCCGACCCCTGCGGGTACAGGACCCAGGGAGCGAGGGCGGGAGGGACACAGCAGAAACACCAGAACAGTCCCGCGCACCAACTGGCGGGGATGCAGGAACAACTGGAAGGGACCCCACACGGTCCACAAGGCGCAGCCCAGGGGGGCGGCCGCGGCGGGGGCGCGGGGCACGTCCAAGGGTCCGGCCAGGTCAACATGAGCCGGTTTAACTTGCAACCCGGTGTCGGAGCCCCGAAGCGACTGGGTGTCACGGTCGGAAGCCTGGTCGGCCGCCATCCGGGAAAAGTCGAGGCCCAGCTGTACCGTGTTGACGGCTGCCCTGGACAGACAATCCGCGACCACGTCGTCCTTGCCAGCGATATGTCGGATGTCCGTGGTGTATCCAGATATGAACGACAACTGTCGCTGTTGCCGCGCGGACCACGGCTCGGACAACTTCGACATGGAGAAGGCGAGCGGCATGTGATCGACGAAGACCGTGAACTCACGGCCCTCCAGGATGAAGCGGAAGAGGCGGAAGAACCTGTGGTAAAAAGTCACCATCCCGAGGAACTCCCGAAGACCCTGGGCCGTCCGGGGTCGAGGAAAAGCGGCAACAGCTTCCACTTTTGCCGGGAGCGGGGTGGCGCCGTCCTCGTTGATGAGGTGGCCGAGGTATTGGATGGAGGGCACACCAAAGACACATTCTGTCTTAGTGCCGTAGGTCCGGATCGGTGCATCGTTGGCCGCTGAGAGGTGCGGGCCGTGAGTGCCCCCGGCAGCATCTTCAGCCGAGGCAGGCAACACGCTTCTGCGGGCGCCGGAGTCACAGAGGAACTTGAGTCTGGAGAGGGTGTCCATGATAAACAGCAGCCGGCACTCTGCGCCCCCACTCACAGCTGCAACTGAGTGGAGGCGTCGCCGTTTCCCGACGCAACAAAGGAGCAAGGGGCGCGGCACCTCTTCGCCTTGGTTCCAAAACGTGCGTGAAAATAGCATAAGCCAGGGGCTGATCGGCCATCCACGGCAGCACGTACCTTATGAGGTGCCGTTGCGGCCGCCGGGACCGGGAAGGCGCGTGCAGAGGCCAAGACCTCGTGGTTGTGACGCTGGGTGGCCAGGAAAAAGCGGTCAGCTTCCTCCGCCAGAGCACGTGGCTCGGAGATGGTAGTGTTCGCTAGCGCCGTAGCTCTGGCCGCCGTGGAGCTCCCGAGCGCGGACACGACGTGGTAGTAGCGCATGGAATCGTCCGTAATTCCACGGATGGCAAACTGAGCTTCAGCTTGTACAAACCACGTCGCCGCGGCCGACTCCCAAAACTCCGGTAACTTGAGACCAGCGGAGTTCGCCATGTCGCTCAATTCGATCAAATTCTCAGCCTCGGAAACGTCAACGAGGCGGATGTCGGGGTCACCAATGTAGCGAGCAGTGACGGGAGTCGGAGGCAGAGTGTTGAAGTCCGGAGCCAAAGACCGGCGGTTTATTGATATCAGCTTCTCATCGTTTAACAGCAACAACAACTCACTCTGCGCGAGGCTCACAGACCTACCAACATTTTGTTCTTTTATCCTTTCATCCTTTCATCCTTTCATCCCAACAAACTCCCCCTTCGTCCCAACGTTCCGTGGGTGAATTATGTTCTAATCACTACACAGTATTGTATTTTAGAGGAAACTGACAGAAATATTTTCAATGATTTTATTTTGAAGAGGTTAGGCAAGCGCCGCCGAATAGCTTACTAGGATGGAGCGCCACTTCTGTACATGGTGAATGACAAGCAAGGACAACTGTGGTTGACTAACAAAATAATTGAACCAGTCACAGGCCACACCCAGTAACGGTAACATAGTCATAGAAGACATTCTTGCAGGGGAAAAAACGAAGGAATCTGCTTGAAGGCACTTCTGGTAGGTCAATAAGTAATCAGGGGGTGCCCTGGGTGGTAATGGAATTACAATACAGTGTTTGCAATCAAGCAGCTTTTGTTCAGCAGGTGCTTTGTCATGTAGACGTTGCAGTTCAGTCATTTATCCACAATATCTATTAGTGACTGGCCCAATAGCATTTCTATAAAATCTATTTTATACGCCATTCAGTGGCGTATGAAATAGATTTTTCTCCTTCATATCAATGATGTCTCTTCAAAGTAAATTAACACTACAGTATACAACACCAGAATGGTTAATCACCCAGCCGGACTTGAGGCATAAATCAAATTGGAAATCTCGGGGGACGGGGTAGACTCCGACGGATTTCATTTTAAATTCCCTTTTCAATTAATTGCATAGTTTAATTTACATTAGTTGGTTGAAATATAAAATTCAAACTACTTACTGTCGTCTCATACATGCAGCAAATGTTTTTAGACAATTCCAATCATTTATCTAAGAAGCACTTCAAACACTTTGTCACATTTGTCTATTATTCTTCCTAGAATCCATAATGAATTGTTTTCCATGTCTTTCCTTCTTCTCTCCTTGCAGCAATTGAAGGTTTAATAAGTAAGACATTGGGATATTTATGGTTGGCTTATATGGGGGATAGTTATCAAGACAAGCTTCATCTATTTGGAAAAACATGCATGCTGAAATCTGCTGATTTTTTTTCACTTGACATGAACCCCTTTGTCTGTTTACCCCTGGGTTTACTTTGGGACCTGCAGCTACCAACAAATTTGCCGGATGAACAAATTGCTATTGCTAGTGGGAGTAGTTTAGCAAGGTAACAGTGGGTTCAAGTCAAGTGGTGTCAAGATGAAAGGGAAAATGCCTCCAGATTGCCCGAGTCGCCATTTTGCATGAAGAGTCCTCACTTTCCTTACTAGCATCTGTCAACAGCGGTCAAATCTAGAGACCTTTGCCTGACTACCGTAAAATCCATCAAAACACCACATGGCTCAACTGAAATGAATAGTTACTCAGCTTATTTTCGGAGTACATGTCAAAGGTTTCAACAAAGCTTCACACCATTCCGTACTATCCTTTGATTCTGTTTGTTTCACACAGCCAACAAATGTTGCTCACAAATGTGCTATTGAACTTGATCTTACTTTTCACTGTCAAAGACAAAAGCAACTGCTCTGCTTTGCTTCTTTTCTTGACACAGGTATTGGGTGGGCCAAAATAATGAATTAAAAGTGTCTTTCTTTGCTTCGTAGAGGCGAGCTTTCCAGGAGAGGACATTGGTGACGACAAAAGTTGTCACTGTGAGTTTCTCGCTCAAGAATTGCCGCCAGGGTTGAGGGTTGCAATACGAGCAATATGGTAAGAGCTCACATTATTGTCTCCTCTGCTATGTTAGCTTTATGTTAGCATTCTGTTGTCATCTGGGAAAAAAGTTTTGGCATTAACTTGATTTTTTCCCTTTTTTTCAAGATGGAGCTATTTTTTACATTATATTTTTGTTCAACCTCCTAATGTTTTCACTTTTCATGTGTTTTTAACCATAAACATTAATCAGTGTTCGTTGGTGGGTCGTTGTTCGGATCTCGGACGTTAATATGACGGATTCACAATGCCGCCTTCTCGCCGTTGCAAGAAGTGAAGCCACCGGGGGCCATCTTGCGTTGACGCTCGTTAAGCGCGCCTAACTTGGATACAGTGATGTTGCTGTTTTCACGTTATTTTCTGTCTATATGGCGAGTATGCCACAATGTGTGGCGTATGGTTGTACCAATCTGTCTGGGAGATGTGCTACTTGGACACTTCATTGAAGAGAATATGATTATAAATGTTTTCTCATCAGGTATATCTGAGTGCTACTCAAAGATTTGTCTGTATGATGTCGTCAGAACCATCCATCATGAAATAAAAGCACGGGGGGGGGGTTGAGTTTCTAAATGTAAACCTAACTTTTATAAATCACGATTCATAATACTGAGATAATATACTCTGAATGGTCGATGCAAAGAGTTAAACTCGATACCCTGGCGTGAAACACGTACTGATAACTGTACGAAAGCCAAACAAGTTGTCAGTAACAGTAGCAACATAAGATGGCTGCTCTCAAGTGTGCATGGGAACCTCGGAGACACAAGTTGCAAAGTCTTGGGGGGTTGAATAAAGCACTTTGCACAATATAAAGTTTTGAAATTAAATACTCTTATTTAAAAATTACATTTTGAGCTTGATTGAAACATATACTTCAATCAAGGTCAAAAAAGAAAAAGAGGCTCATCTACTAATCTATTTTTGGTTCAAATTTTTATATCCAACTCCAGTCACGAACTTCATTGCTTGTTATTGTTTGGCACAGTTTTTACGTCAGACGCACTTCCTGACAAATAGCAACCTCTGGAAATAATAAGCTGAAATGGAGCTCTCTTGGCTCATATTTATCATCTAATATAAAAACAAATAATTTTTTTTATCTACAGCAAAAATAAAGGAATTGTCTCACCGATTCAAATTCCAACAGTGTACGTTTAATGATGAAATGCAGTATGTGTCTTCTTTCAGTGTCATGACATTCCTGGTGTCAAAGAGAAGGTTCAAGGAGAGCCTCCGACCATATGATGTCATGGATGTGATCGAGCAGTACTCGGCAGGTCACTTGGACATGCTGACCCGCATCAAGAACCTTCAATCCAGGCAAGCACATGTTCACTGTACTGGGCAAACCTAATAATCATCACATTACTGAGGCTGAATGTCTCTAGGAAGAATGTGCACAAGCACCACTCGAGTTATGTACATTTAGACTTTTCTCGGCACTGTAGTGAATATCTTTGTAAAATGATGATGATGGTGTTATTGGATGCAGGCCATGTTTGCTGTATACACACATGTGCGCATAAGCCATATTGCCTGTTTCATTGATCATGTGTTGTATTCAGTTCTTTACCTTTAGTGACATTGTCAAAAGTGCAATTCACTAATTCTAATCTCAGATTGCAACATGTCGTAGATGTCATGTTTCTGTCCACAAGAGGTCATCCATGCACAGTAGATTCAGTATATTCCCACAGGATAACACAAACCGTCACTGTCGGGCAAACACCTCTTATGTACAAATTGGGTCAATTTCAAATATTTTCACAAATCAAAACTATTGGTCAGTCCACAAGTGAATCTGTTTTAATATTATTATTGTTATGATTATGATTATGATTATTATTATTATTATTATTGTTTTTAAGGAGGTTTGATATAATTTTTTCCCTGACCGATGCCAGTATGAGTACTCACCGCTTGAGTAGTCACTGATACCAAGTACCACTAGTACTTTTGATGCATAAAATTTCCCCCAAAAAACAATGCCAGATATGTTTAAAGAAAGAGCTATACTGTATGTCCCAATATAGCATTTTTCTTCTCAACATTTCATGAAATAAATGGCATTTTTTAAATTCTTCTCATTTCTAATTTCTAGTTCCTGTTTGTAAAACGGCAACAACAGTACTGATAACTTGAAATAAGGCCGCATATCATAATTAGGCCCACTACCTATACCTGGTTTTAGTACTCAGTGCCTATCTCTAATTATTTTATTTTTTTATCATCTAAAATGTTTAAAATAGCTAGGTTTCTTTGACATCTCTGATGATGCAATATTAATGGCTCATTGAACAGTTTTGTAAGTCTTTTGTGTACGGCATATATTGGCGGCGAGTATTTCCCACATGGCTTCATTTCTGGATTGCGCTCATATCGTCTCTGTGTGCCTTGCCAGGATAGATATGATTGTTGGGGCCCCTGCCCCATCAACACCACGCCATAAGAAGTCCACTGAAAGTCCTAGGTTAGGTCAATAGACTTCTTAAATCCACTAAATCATTTTACTCAATATTGAAGCAGATGCTAGCTTATTTGAATAGTTTTGACAGAAAGACCCCCTTTTGAATTCAAGCCACTTGTGTGTTTCTTTAAGATAAAGAATGCATGCAGACACATAGTAACACTAAAGATAAACGATGTTGGAAAATCAAAGCAATGTTGAGTCATGTGACTGTGGCCTCACTCAGATGGGGGTTCTTTGCTTGGTGTCAAACTGGAGAGACAGATGGAAAAAGCCCCCCACCATCAGGATGAAATGTTAATGACGCATGATACCACGAATAAAAATGCAAGAGCATGTTCTCACATTTAATTAGTACAATACTGTACAAATAGTGATCCAAAAAAATGGTTTTATCGATTAAACGTTTTTAATATCCATCCATCCATTTTCCAAACCGCTTATTCCTCACAAGGGTCGCAGGGGGTACTAGAGTCTATCCCAACTGTAATTAAAATTAATTTAGTTTTGGGGAATAGACCCTTGTGATGGATGGATGGATGGATGGATGGATGGATGGATGGAATAGGAAAGCTCAGCTGAAGACTCATATTAACAGAGAATATCCATTCAACGATATAATGTAGTCTTAATGTTTTGTACGATTTCCTACAAATTTCTTGTGAGAACATGTTGCATGCATCGTGTTGCATTTTGTGCTAGGACTCAATTCACTCACTCATCATCACTATACAATAGCAAGTGGCTAACCTCTTAGTGTATGTCACGCATGTATTCACCTGTATGCACATCTCAGATCAATACATTACTCTTTTGGAAATGCTCACTTTATTTTACATGCAGTGGAACCTCAAAAGTCCGGCAATTTGTTCTGCATTGCTGGTCAAACTTCAATTTATTTTTGCTTAGAAGATTTAGCTCCAGGTTAAAACTGTCACCATGAGGGGCTGAACTGCATCAACTTAACCACTGCGCATATAGCTCAAAAATTGATAAACTGATTTTAACATTTATAGCAGTCAGACAAGTTTGAAGTATATTACTCAAATGCATTTTTTTTGGTATTTAAATCAGTTCACAGGTGTCATAATAGAATATCTCCGACATCAAGAGTTCAGAAACTATAGTACATCCAGTTGTGAGGGGGCTGACAGGTTGATTAATTAATTCACACATAATGGCTCGGTAGACACTCTTGAGACCCAACTATTTGCATACAAGCACTTAAAAAGTCAATTTTTCCGTAATATTTCAATTTGAAATGATGTTGACCTCTGCTTAATACAAATAGTTCAAATTCAATGTGACTGCTCACCCTTTTGGCCAGTGTAATAAACTGTACAAGATTACATCATTAACTGTGACTGTAGTCAGTAGAATTTAGAGCTTCCATTGTAGTTTCAAGTTATTTTTCTGTTTATTCATTATTAGCATGACATCAACTTATAAATGTTGTTTTTATGTTTGCCATGTAAAAGTAACATCTGTCTTTTTCAAAGGTAGTCTGTGTGTTTTCTGCATACAAACATGAGCAAAGGTTCATTCAACACCATAATGCTTATACATGGTAAATTTGTATAGCCATTGTTGTTGTTGAATAAAAAGTATAAGTATGGAGGAAACTCACCAAATTTGGAGATACATTGGAACAGCAATACATTTTTTTTCCTTATGGCATTGTGAAAGACCAGAAAATCCACAAATTACCTTTTATGTTACAGAACTGTACAGCTACAGCATTTTTAACCTCAGATCTTCCATTTTCTAATGTTAGAGTTGACCAAATAGTGGGTAAAGGTTCAAAAGGTGAGGCAGAGGCAGCGGATAACCTGAGCATGATGGGACGTCTGGTCAAAGTTGAGAAACAGGTGAGGACGGCAGCTGGTTGAATCAGTTGATGATTCTGCTGGTGCATTTCCCTTAATCTGTCCCGTTTTATTTATTTATTTATTTATTGATTGATTTTTCCCTGAGATCGGTCCAGGTTTTATTTGCTTTCCTTGTGCCTGCAGGTGGTGTGCATGGACCGAAAGCTGGATTTTCTGGTCCACGCGTATATTCAGCGCATGGGCATCCCCCGCTCTGAGACCGAGGCCTTTTTTAACTCCAAAGAACTATATCCAGCGCCGCCTTACCACAGCCCAGTCGAGAGCAAGGACAAGCAGGGGATGGCCGAGGAGGAACGGGAGTTGAAGGACATCGTGTGCACTGATGGGTCTTTAGAGGAGAAAGAGCCTTTATCGGATGCGCACGTGTCGGGGTCAGTGGGTTCCCCTTCTGCGTCCCACAGCCGCCCTTCTACCTCGTGGCAGCATCAGCTGCAGCACCCCGTCAGCCAGCCGGCCTGGAACAGCAGCGTGGCCAACACGCCGTCCCCCGTCATCGGCGGCGGCGACGATTCCCCCCAACTGTTCCGCCTCCCCCCTCCGCCCGCTCCGCTCCACGACCGTTCCAGCCAAGAGAGCGGCTCACTGAGCAGGAGACGTCACCGGAGGCAGCGTCGGCGTCCTGCGGATGCCGCCAACGCCGGGAGCGATACGTCCCTCTCCATACCGTCTGTGGACCACGAGGAGCTGGAGCGCTCCTTCAGTGGTTTCAGCATCTCTCAGGCCAAGGAGGACTTTTTCGGCGCATCTTTCTTTCCAGGCAATGGCGGAGGAGGCTCCGCAGCCGGAGCCCCGCCTCCGCTCTGTGCCAAGGTGAGGCCTTTCCTCGCGGAGGGCGAATCCGACACAGACTCGGACCTCTACGCTCCCTCGCCGCTGTCTTTCACTGGCGAGGCCTCTTGTGGGGAGAGAGGATGGCCCGGACTCAAGTAGTTCGGCCCAACCGTCCTCCTGTTTGGCAAAGACGCCAAAATGGTCACGTGACCCAGAAGCCAATGTTGCTATGATTTTGAGTAATGGACCATTTACTACTGAACGTGGACACAATATGACTTTTTGTCTGGGATATAACACCACGAGCAGTGCTTTCATACATTGCATAAATGCAACAAAAAAAAAAAAAAATGATTGCATTCATTTGCAATATTTATTTGTATGAGTTCAAGCTTCAAGGTATAGGGTTCAGAACTTAAAGAAAGGAGGAAAATCTTCACCACTCGAGCATAAAAGCAGGAGTGGTATTGTTTTGGTCCCCTTTTTTAATTTGTAAAAACAGCAGATGTACAAATCACATAAAACTGAATTCTTGCGAAATTGTACAGGAAAATCACTACTTTGTCCACAATTTGGTGTTACAGCCTCATTCCAAGCTATATATGTAGCCTCGACATTTTTTTTTTCTTTTATTCAACTTCCACACCAAACACCTCATATATATATAAACATTGTAGCAGTAGCAAGGAAGAACACAATATATTTAAGGACAAATTCCAGATTTAAAAAAAAAAAAAAAAGATAAAGGAGGAAATAGAGGATTACACATTTCACATACGGCTGGACAAATGACAACTTTTGATGGTAGAAGAAAACTAATAACTAAATGGAACTATCCATTCATCCTTTTTTTTCTATTGCTATCTGATTGAGGCAACCACGGCAATCATTTGTGATCGATCTCCTTCCTGAGTCCTCAGCTAATTTTGGCCTTGAGGCAGGTTCCACTTTGGACTGGTCACAATAGTGGGGCACTGACAGACAAGCAACCATTTACACTCACGTTCGTACCTATGGAGAATTTAAAGTGTTCAATTCACCTACAAAATGTGCTTTTGGAATGTGGGAGAAAGTTGCCACACCTGGAGAAAACCTACGCAGGCATGTAGAAAACCAGATTTGAAGCCTCTACCTCAGAACTGTGAAGCAGATATGATAACCACTTGTCACAAAGACGTCTAGTTCACCTTTATTTCAATTATAACAAGTACTGCATCGTCATACAGTACTTAGATTGATGTACACTAACTTAAATATAGAAATACTGACAGCACGGGAAGTACAGTAGTGGTAAGTGTGTCTGCCGGATGGTTTGAGGTTCTGGATTGAAATCTCTGCATTGATCTTCTTGTGTGAACTCTGCATGTTCTCCTCTTTTTCTTGGGCTATCTGGCTTCCTAATCCATAAAAAAAAAAGAAAAAAAAAAGTTTTGTTAAGTTTTGTTCAATCTTACTTTTTAAAAAGCAAACCTGAATTGATGATAAATGTTATTAGTATATGAGTCATTGTGTTAATAGAGTAGTGGTTTGACAAGGTTAGCTATTGAGAGACATTTGCTAAAATAGACAAAATGCAGATTAAAAGTCAGTGGAATTTTCAGTGTCATTATTCAGCCTGCATTTCCCAAAATATTACTTAGGAAACCCCACAGGTATTTGCCCATTTGTGAAGCCTCTGCATGGCATGTAAATGGTTGATTTCAGATGCTCCTGCAGACATTTGAGATAAGAGAGCAGCAGAATATATTAAATTGTGCTGCATGTACTAATTTAATTTTCTTCACGTGCCCTTTCTTCTTGTTGGATTGAGTTAAAAAAAAATAGAAGGGGAAAAAAAAAAGCATACGTTTTCCAGACCCCATTTTGCCTTCCATGCATTAATTAGGTATGCTGCTGGTATTTTTGTTATATGAAGAAATGCAATAAATTGCAGCCAAGGCAATCAAGAGCCTCCGTTCTTTAAAAAAATAAAAATAAAATAAAAATCAATATGACCTTTCAGTATTGTTTCAATAGCTTCCGAAATTATTGACATCTGAAAGTAAAATTCCAAGTGGACAATTGTTCCAAATTAAAAATGCATCATCCATGGTAGCATAAAAGCATGGGATGTAGGGGGACAAAGCTTGTTCAAACCTCATTCGCAACTTAACACAGAAACGTGAACACAACAACATACACACATTCAATAACATTTCATAGGTTTATCTCACAGGAGTCACAATTCATATTTTGAAAAAAATAAAATAAAAAAATCTAACTCACTGGCATGTTTGCTACTAGCCAAAGAACTGACTTTCAACACCTTCATGTCATTGTACCTTGCTCTTCAATAATAAAACTTTTGTACATCTCCAAAAGTGGCTGACTCTTCTTTAGTTTAGATTGAAGCTCACCCAGTACGTGTATGTGGATTTGTTGTCCGATCAATTTCATTTTAGCCTCTACACACTGCCATGTCAAGCTAATCTGCCCAAGGCAGAATAATCTGTGTTTATTAGCGTTACAAAATGGCTGTTTATACAAACTAGTCAAATTTAAAATTAACCTCACAGGACCTCGCTCATTGTAGTAATCTGGCCCATGAGGACAGAAGAAAAACTGCAGTTTTTATTTCGTCTCTCCCGACCACCAGGTGGCGGTGCTGAAGTGCACGAAAAAAAATGTCTCGTTTGTTCTAAAATTTTAAAATTAACTCTTGCTGTTTTTTTTCCACCACTGGAGGGCGCACTGACACCACTTAAATGACTGAAATTTGGCTGTTATTTGATGCAAAAAAAAAAAAAAAAGTGCTCGTATTTGTTAGGAAATGTCAGCTTACTCTGAAAGATAATAAATTGGAATATTTTCAGAATGTACAAAAATGAGAGAGGGGGAGAGAGAGAGAGAGAGAGAGAGAGAGAGAGAGAGAGAGAGAGAGAGAGAGAGAGAGAGAGAGAGAGAAAGAGAGAGAGAGAGAGAGAGAGAGAGAGAGAGAGAGAGAGAGAGAGAGAGAGAAATAAACTAAATATTTTCACCTGTCTTTTTTGCTAAGTTTTTGCTGATAGCTTCGGCCACGCCGCCACAACATTCTGGTCTGGCCCAAATATGACCCCTGATTTAAAGTTTGACCTTGCTGGTCCACAATGACATCAGTATTTTTCTTGTCTGACTGGTTGGACAAGCAAAGCACATCTACACTAATAAACACACATTAATACATTAAATAACCATCTCTGGTAAGATAATTGTATTTCAATTTTGACTCTGAACTACTCCAGATGATGTATATAGCACTTTTGTATACAGTAGTGATAGTGGTATTTAGAGGTGTAGTAAATCAAACTCACTTTATCTGCTATAAGTTCATTTGCAGAGCTAGCGCCGGCATATACCTAACACAATAATTAAGTCGGGTAAGTGCCCACCACATGCATGGCTAGCCACTGCATAAAAGTAAACCCAAATAGGATTTATCAAACAACCCAACATCTATGAGCACTCAATAGGCTTAAGGGCCCCTTGTTAAGTGCATTGTCAGGCAGTTACATAAGGTTTGATTGTGTACCGTATTTTTAGTCTCTTTCAAGTCAGATTATGGTGGAAGTTTTGTCCAGTGACAGTACAAAATATATTGCTGGGGGGACTTATTTTGATGACTGCGAAAGATGACATTTACCCAGACCTGCATGAAAAATGTATGAATCTAAGTTAAACCTTAATTTCATCCATTTAGAATGAGAACACCCACAAAATAGACAACTTATGTGAAGCTTTAATTATAAAACACAACATCTCTGAAACAGCGCATATAAATATATTCAAGTTCAGCTTCCTTAAAAAAAACATTTAGTAAAAAAAAAAAAAAAAGTCTGAAAAGCACAGCTAGCTTTAAGTACAACACTGGTAACATACAATAATAGCAATTTCATCCAGAATAACAATATCTTTTGTCAACAACGAAAGCGGTATTCATTTGACATATAACCATGAATATGGAACAAAGTAATGTAATATGGTACATCATCTATTTGCATATATCTTACAGCAGGATCAAGCCACTTTGGCAAATGTGCAGTCACATTTGTATTGCAGTTAAGAAACTGCACAAAGCTCCATTATAATTTTCAAAGAAAAAAAAAAAATATATAATTAAGGTGCAGCTACTGTAGTTTGTAGGGCGTCATGGAGAACCTAATGGACCTCTTCAGTCTGCTGAGCAGGGCAAATAAAACAAATAAACTGACAGATACATCCATCCATCCATCCATCCATCCATTTTCTTGACCGCTTATTCCTCACAAGGGTCGCGGGGGCTGCTGGCGCCTATCTCAGCTGGCTCTGGGCAGTAGGCGGGGGACACCCTGGACTGGTTGCCAACCAATCGCAGGGCACACAGAGACGAACAACCATCCACACTCACACGCACACGCACACCTAGGGACAATTCGGAGCGCCCAATTAACCTGCCATGCATGTCTTTGGAATGTGGGAGGAGACCGGAGTACCCGGAGAAGACCCACGCGGGCACGGGGAGAACATGCAAACTCCACCCAGGAAGGTCTGACAGATACAGTATGTGGAAAACATTGGTTTATGATTTCAACAAAATCCAGCAAGTGGCTGTTACTCTCACATCCACGTGCACAAATAGATAGAAATACAAATGTGCTTTTCTGTTTTGATTGCATGTTTGAGCTGCTGTAGTGACCAACATGTGAAATGCTTTTGTATAGTATGACTAAAAGTGACAACAACAAAAAATGATTTGGAAGATACAGAGATTCAATGTCGAGTCATGGCTTTTATTTGGGGCGAGCAATTAAGGGAAGTGTGGCTACAGTATCCTCTGGCACTGAGGCATAAATAAAAAGAGCAAAGATCTGCTTTTCCTTCACTCACTGCAAATTCTGCGTAACGTACGTCATGCACACTCACCAGAAGTCTGTTTGACCCGAGTTACTTCAGCCATCATCTTTCAAACTCATTATGATTCTTTCTCATGTACCTTTTAGAATGAGTTTTAATCTCAGCTACTTTAAATCTGTCTGCTCAGATTGTTTAGAACATTGAAGAGGGGGGTGTTTAGGATTCTTGCTATAATATTGTACATTACTATCATACGTAAATGATTTTAAGGCCTATCTGATACATGGGGCTGGTAATCAGACTTCTGATCTTTGCTACTTTCAATTTGAAGATTGAGTGGAACCTTGAGTTTCAAAATCAGTTCCGCGACTCGTTTTGTAAATCAAATATAAATCATAAATCAAGGTAAAGTTTACCATTGAAATATATGGAAGTGCAATTAAACCATTACAGCCAAAATGTGCACTTTTTTTTTTTTTTTTGCCATTGTGGGGATAAAAATAATTAGAATGCAATACAGAATTTAGAAAAGTCTATTTGTGTTGAAAAAAATGACATCAAGTGGGAAATCAATTTCTCAAGCGCAAAACAACAAATTGTTGCATACCTACCATAGTAACACAACGAGAGAAGGCACAGCGCAGATCCTTCATATCTTTGACAAGAGTTTCTTAACACTCCCTTTTGCAGTTTCCCTCTTCTTTTACAAGCCATTAATGAGATGTTTAGTGCTTTGTTTACTTGTATATTTAGCAAAAGTTCAATGTGTCATCATCTGTGTCCAGCTATTTTGATGCGATTACACCGACATTATTAATTTGTGACTATACATTTCAATAAATAACGTACACCAAATATAAATAGTCCTTTCTGATTAAATCAAAATGATTTTTGGACTTCGTTTAGGCAACAATGTCAAATATGTGTGATTGGATGATCGAGAATGTCGATGGAACTCGTATACAAGACTATTTATGCCCCCTTCTACATGTGGCATGCTACATTGGTGGCAGTAATGGAATTTGTAACTCAGGAACTTGTACTTGTGCATAATTCCTTGCAAGCAACCATGTTACAACATGGAAACCTGTTGCTAACAAAGCGAAGCAGCCAGTATATGTATACATTTGTTTTTATGGCTAAATTTAGCTGTTGTGGCTTTTAATCAGGTGCGCTTTGTGGTCCCGACATTATGGTAAGTGATTAGACTTTGTTTCCCTTTCGCAGCTATGTCACAAAGTGATGTACAAATGTGGAACTGCTCAAGTGGTGGGAACAATAACCTGCCTATAGCTGAAGGTATCAAACAAGCACCGTCCACTCGACAGATGAAAGTGTTGTCAAAAACTGGCGTGCGGGTTGGCGATGACACCGTCTGCAGGAAGGTCTTTCACGGGAAAGTCGCTCTTGTCGCAGGTTTCGTGGTCACTGCTTTCGCGGCTGCTTTGAGGTGACTCTGGAGGAGGCTTGTACAAGATGCTGGCCAGCAAGAAGAAGATTGTCCCCAAAACCTGAAAGCAACAAATATTGAAGTCAAATACCGTCAGCAACTTTTCCATCAAGCAGTCTAGTTTAGTATATATAGCAAGGATGGCAACATAGATGCTGGAGGGAGGACGGCAAAAAACTGTTGAACAACAAACCAACATTAAAGGCATGGTCTTCCGTTTTCACTCAGGAAAATGCACTATATAAATACAGGATATAAAAAAAAAATGTCCCACTGTTAGCAAAAACAAACACAAAATGGCAAAATACAGGCTGGAGGGGTGGGGGTTTAGGAAAAAAATCACCACCACACATTAACAGAAGCCCAGAGGTGTAGATTGAGAAGGAGTTCATGTGTATATAACCTGTATTTATATAGTGCATTTTCCTGAGTGAAAACGGAAGACCATGCGCCTTTAAAAGCAAGAGCTCACACAAAATTAACTCATTCAGAATGTCAATATTATTGAGGTCCTGCATATTATTCCAAATCTGCATAAATAAATAAATAAATAAATAAATAAATAAATAAATAAATAAATAAATAAATAAAGACTACTTCCAATGTAGTGGAGGGCAGTATAAAACCTGGTGTATATGCAATTAAGCCATGTCTGCCATCTAGTGGTGAATAGTGGTATTACAATTTAAAACTATAGTTGACCCCTGCATACGCGCAGTTCGTCAGCCATGGATTTATTGTATTCACTTTCTCAGGTTTATTTTTCTTTTTTCAATTAACTTTTTTTTAATATTGTGTTTTTTTTTCTGGATAACAACCCCCCCATTTCTCCTCCTTTTTTCGGACAATGGAAAGGCAAAGAGGAAGAGGAAAATGATAATGAAAATGATCATCATAAGTGCATCACTGCCCAATCAGATGGTGCCGTCTTTCTAAAACTGATTTTGTATTTGATAAGTAACAAAATCTGTAAAGTAAATTACCATATTTTCCGCACTATAAGGCACACCTAAAATCCTACAATTTTTTCAAAAGCTGACCATGCGCCTTATAATCCAGTGTGCCTTATATATGGATCAATATTGAGCCGCAGCAGGTCTCGCTGTCAAGACGCTATCGGTGACCCTGCAAGATCGGTGATGCGCATGCGCAGAAGATCCCACCATCTTGGATCGCTAGCCAATACTAATACTTTACCTCAGAGAAAATAATAAAACAGCTGTTTATTCATTTTGGGAGTGAATGGAGTTGTCAGAAATCTGGTTTGTAATCTATTAATAAAGTTTGACTGACCTATCTGACTGTTTTGTTGACATTCCCTTTAGCGCAGCACCATCTAATGGATGCATAACGTAACCACAGCCTCTACGGTAGCGCCTTATATATGGAAAAATTTTAAAATATGTCATTCATTGAAGGTGCGCCTTATAATGTGGTGCGCCTTATAGTGCGGTAAATATGGTAGTAAAAAAGTAACAAACTGTATGCTGTTTTTGTAGTAACGTGGCAAGGTGGTGTTGCCTTGATTTTTGACATCCGTGTTATTTCTAACAGTGACGGTGGAAGAGAAAACTGACACTCATCAGTCATCAGACAGTAACCTGATAGACTTCAACAAGAGGCAGTTTCAGTTTTGTCACTGTTTATTTCACTTTTGCCATTGTTGATCTGATTGGCTCCAATGGACATGAAATACGACTATAGTTGACAGCAAATGACCAACATGGCTAGCTAAAATTTAAACATCCTTGAGTGTTGTAGTTCTTGTAATTTCACATTTAAATGACAGGCAGAGTCAAATAAAATTAAGAGAGCTGATTTGTAAGCATTTACCTTATAAATGACTCCAGCAAGGAGCATGTATTGGCTCATGGCTGAGTTCTGATAGAGGTAGCAAGATCCCTGCTCTCCGCATTGATCTTGCCATAATAAGCAGGAAATGTCAATCAAGGAGCCAAATGCGATGGGACCAGGAATGCCACCTGTAAGCAAACAGCAATTGACTGATCATACATTTCAATGGTGACAGTCAAAATCAAGTAGCTACAAGAGTTTCAAGCAACACCACGGTGTATGGCCATTAAACCTTTAAAATGGCCGCTTCCAAATCCTTGAGCTGGTACACTGGTTTGCATCAAGGAGAATAGCAGCCCATAATTGCTATGGTTAAATTAGATGTACACCTCTTGTGTTGCGCACACTGACATTTTTGTTGAATGTTGCGCTTTGACATGATAACATTCAGAAAGTGCAATCACTGGATTATAGTGCCATTTTCACTTAAGAAAAGCTGAAAGTATACATGCAACTTACCAAATGTGCGCACCACAATCCACTGGATTCCAAGTCCAAATGATCTTTGACTATCCGGCACACACCTAAAACAGTGCAATACTAGTTATAATAAACATTACACACACACACAATGATGCAGTGCAAGTCTACACCCTTGTACATTACCATTACATTACTCTTGTCAAGGCAAAACACAAAATACTCAATCTGACCACCTCACCTGAGTGTGGCAGTGAGCGCCGGGATGCTGCAGAGGAAGGTGAAGAAGATGGTGATGAAGAAGAACGAGAGGAAGGCTGACATGTGGTGGCAGCTGCTGCCACACTTTCCTGCCATAGCGAATCCATTCTGGTCCGAGGAGGAATTTGCCTCCACCACACAGCTGCATCCAGAGTACGCCTAAGCGCACGCCACAGGATGTCACACACCGGACATGTTTTTATCAGTCTTATAGTTTTTTCTTCTTTTTGTCCCCACACTATCATCCATTTTTTGTACTGCTTAACTTGTTCAGGGTCAGTTTTAATGATGTGTGATTTCTTTTTTTTTTTTTTAAATCAAGCACTCCAGAGCAGTGTTTTCCATGAACCCATTATTGAGGCAATAAAAATTCCCCAAAATTAGATGTGGACTTTTTTTTTTTTTTTTTTTTGCCATTAATCAGCCATTTTGGAAGAGCATATTGTCACTGTCCTGTGAAAAATGCTTTTTTTAAAATTTAATTATTTATTTATTTATTTTTAAATTTTTAAAAACCCCTTATGATGAATAAATAATTTGGAAGCACGTTTCCCTTGCCCGGACGCGGGTCACCGGGGCCCCCCTCTGGAGCCAGGCCTGGAGGCGGGGCTCGTTGGCGAGCGCCTGGTGGCCGGGCTTGCACCCATGGGGCCCGGCCGGGCACAGCCCGAAGAGGCAACATGGGTCCCCCTTCCCACGGGCTCACCACCGGTGGGAGGGGCCAAAGGGGCCGGGTGCAATGTAGACTGGGTGGCAGCCGACCCCCGGCTACAGAAGCTGGCTCTTGGGACACGGAAAGTCACCTCTCTGGCAGGGAAGGAGCCCGAGCTGGTGTGCGAGGCGGAGAAGTTCCGACTAGATATAGTTGGACTTGTCATGTTTTGGTTTGGTGGGGGTGGGATTTTGTTTTCTTTTGGTGTTTTTGGTTGTCATGTATTCCTTGTCTCTTCCTTTGTCCCGTTATGTGTAATCACGTCCACCTGAGTGTGTCTTCCCTTCCCACTGTCTTGACCAATCAGCTCCCTTGCCACTTGTGTCTTGCCCAGCTGTGTCTAGTCATTGTCAATTAGTCCGTGTGTATTTAGTCACCTGTCTTCCATTCAGTTCTTGTGGAGTCATTGTGCCTGTTGTTGTTGTTCCTGTTCCTGTTGCTGTCCCTGTTTTCCATGCCATGCCTTGTGTGTTTTTGACCTTGTTAATTTTTCCATAGTCCCTGGTTTACATTTTTTGTTAATTAAATCCCCTTTTTTACTTGCATCCCTACCTTGCCCTGTTTTTGTTGCCCCCTGCATTTGGGTCCTGCCTCCAACACCCCCCCATCGTGACAGAATGACTCAACCAGAACTGGACCCAGCGGGGACAAGGGCCGAAATGGAGCCCTGGTGAAAAGAGGCGCTCGAAGCCGGCGCCCGAGCCATTGCCGGGCTAAAAGAAGCCCTGTCTTTGGTCGGTGGCGCCAGGAGTGCCGGGTTGGACATGCCTCAAGCCCCTGAACCTCATCTGCTGCGGCCTCTCGTCCCTGAACCCCGTCATCTGAGGCCTCTCGCCCCTGAACCTCGTCTGTTGCCGCCTCTCGCCCCTGAACCTCGTCTGCTGCCGCCTCTCACCCCTGAACCTCGTCTGCTGCCGCCTCTCGCCCTTGAACCTCGTCTGCTGCCGCCTCTCGCCCCTGAACCTCGTCTGCTGCTGCCTCTCGCCCCTGAACCTCGTCTGCTGCCGCCTCTCGCCCCTGAACCTCGTCTGCTGCCGCCTCTCGCCCCTGAACCTCGTCTGCTGCCGCCTCTCGCCCCTGAACATCACCAGGCGCCGCCTCAAGTCCCTGAACCTCGCCAGGCGCCGCCCAAAGACCCTGAACCTCGCCAGGCGCCGCCTCAAGTCCCTGAACCTCGCCAGGCGCCGCCCAAAGACCCTGAGCCTCGCCAGGCGCCGCCCAAAGTCCCGGAGCCTCGCCAGGCGCCGCCCAAAGTCCCGGAGCCTCGCCAGGCGCCGCCCAAAGTCCCGGAGCCTCGCCAGGCGCCGCCCAAAGTCCCGGAGCCTCGCCAGGCGCCGCCCAAAGTCCCGGAACCTCGCCAGGCGCCGCCCAAAGTCCCGGAGCCTCGCCAGGCGCCGCCCAAAGTCCCGGAACCTCGCCAGGCGCCGCCCAAAGTCCCGGAACCTCGCCAGGCGCCGCCCAAAGTCCAGGAACCTCGCCAGGCGCCGCCTAAAGTCCCGGCGGCGCAAGCCCTGCGGCCGCCTTCATCTCTCATCGGGCGTCGAGGACGCCCTCCTGACTGGCCCCGCTGGGACTCTCTCGTCGGGCTTCGCGGACGCCCTCCTGAACGGCCCCGACGGGACTCTCGTCTGGCGTCATGGACGCCCTCCTGAACTGCCTTTTGTCTGGGACGGATGGGTGGGCCGTGTTCCCACCTCCGTGCCCCCTTCCGCCCGCCCTTGTTTTTGGACTTTTTATGTTGGTGGGACGTCTGGGAGCCATCCCTTGAGGGGGGGGGTTCTGTCATGTTTTGGTTTGGTGGGGGTGGGATTTTGTTTTCTTTTGGTGTTTTTGGTTGTCATGTATTCCTTGTCTCTTCCTTTGTCCCGTTATGTGTAATCACGTCCACCTGAGTGTGTCTTCCCTTCCCACTGTGTTGACCAATCAGCTCCCTTGCCACTTGTGTCTTGCCCAGCTGTGTCTAGTCATTGTCAATTAGTCTGTGTGTATTTAGTCACCTGTTTTCCATTCAGTTCTTGTGGAGTCATTGTGCCTGTTGTTGTTGTTCCTGTTCCTGTTGCTTTCCTGTTTTCCATGCCATGCCTTGTGTGTTTTTGACCTTGTTAATTTTTCCATAGTACCTTGTTTACATTTTTTGTTAATTAAATCCCCTTTTTTACTTGCATCCCTACCTTGCCCTGTTTTTGTTGCCCCCTGCATTTGGGTCCTGCCTCCAACACCCCCCCATCGTGACAGGACTCTCCTCCACCCACGGCTTGGGCTCTGGTACCAGTCCTCTCGAGAGGGGTTGGACTCTCTTCCACTCTGGAGTTGCCCATGGTGAGAGGCGCAGAGCAGGTGTGGGCATACTTATTGCCCCCCGGCTCGGCGCCTGTACGTTGGGGTTTACCCCAGTGGACGAGAGGGTAGCCTCCCTCCGCCTTCGGGTGGGGGGACGGGTCCTGACTGTTGTTTGTGCATATGCACCAAACTACAGTTCAGAGTACCCACCCTTTTTGGAGTCCTTGGAGGGTGTGCTGGAGAGCGCTCCCCCTGGGGACTCCCTCGTCCTGCTGGGGGACTTCAACGCTCACGTGGGCAATGACAGTGAGACCTGGAGGGGCGTGATTGGGAGGAACGGCACCCCCGATCGGAACCCGAGCGTATTTCTGTTATTGGACTTCTGTGCTCGTCACGGATTGTCCATAACGAACACCATGTTCAAACATAAGGGTGTCCATATGTGCACTTGGCACCAGGACACCCTAGGCCGCAGTTCGATGATCGACTTTGTAGTCGTTCATCGGATTTGCGGCCGCATGTTTTGGACACTCGGCTGAAGAGAGGGGCGGAGCTGTCAACTGATCACCAGCTGGTGGTGTGTTGGCTCCGTTGGTGGGGGAAGATGCCGGTCCGACCTGGCAGACCCAAACGTATTGTGAGGGTCTGCTGGGAACGTCAAGCGGAATCTCCTGTCAGAAGGAGTTTCAACACCCACATCCGGCAGAGCTTCTCCCTTGTCTCGGGGGAGGCGGGGGACATTGAGTCTGAATGGTCCATGTTCCGCGCCTCCATTGTTGAGGCGGCCGATCGGAGCTGTGGCCGTAAGGTGGTCGGTGCCTGTCGTGGCGGCAATCCTCGAACCCGCTGGTGGACACCAGCGGTAAGGGATGCCGTCAAGCTGAAGAAGGAGTCCTATGGGGCTTTTTTGGCCTGTGGGACTCCGGAGGCAGCTGCTTCGCGGCTTCGACGGTTGCTGAGGCAAAAACTCGGACATCGGAGGAGTTCGGTGAGGCCATGGAGAACGAGTTCCGGACGGCTTCGAGGAAATTCTGGTCCACCCTCCGGCGTCTCAGGAGAGGAAAGCAGTGCACCATTAACACTGTGTACAGTGGGGATGGGGTGCTGCTGACCTCGACTCGGGACGTCGTGAATTAAGCCGGGATCTCCAACTCTCACTGGAGCGGTTCGCAGCCGAGTGTGAAGCGGTTGGGATGAAGATCAGCACCTCCAAATCCGAGACCATGGTCCTCAGTCGGAAAATGGTGGCGTGTCCTCTCCAGGTCGGGGATGAGATCCTGCCCCAAGTGGAGGAGTTCTTCTTGGGGTCTTGTTCACGAGTGAGGGTAGGATGGAGCGGGAGATCGACAGGCGGATAGGTGCAGCATCTGCAGTTATGCGGACTCTGTATCGGTCCGTCGTGGTGAAGAAAGAGCTGAGCCAAAAGGCAAAGCTCTTGATTTACAGATCGATCTTCGTTCCAACCCTCACCTATCGTCACGAGCTGTGGCTCGTGACCGAAAGAACAAGATCCCGGATACAAGCGGCCGAAATGAGTTTCCTCCGCAGGGTGTCCGGGCTCTCCCTTAGAGATAGGGTGAGAAGCTCGGTCATCCGGGAGGGACTCAGAGTCGAGCCGCTGCTCCTCCGCGTTGAGAGGAGCCAGCTGAGGTGGCTCGGGAATCTGGTTCGGATGCCTCCTGGACGCCTCCCTGAGGAGGTGTTCCGGGCATGTCCCACCGGCGGGAGGCCCCGGGGTCGACCCAGGACACGCTGGAGAGACTATGTCTCTCGGCTGGCCTGGGAACGCCTTGGGATCCCGCCGGCGGAGCTGGTTGAAGTGGCTGGGGAGAGGGAGGTCTGGGTTTCCCTCCTAAAGCTGATACCCCCGCGACCCGACCTCGGATAAGCGCTAGTAAATGGATGGATGGATGGATTTTTTGGGGGGGTCTACATTCAGTTTCACCCCTTAAACGTAAAATTACGACATAAAATGGACATAAGTGTTTTTCACATGGCTGCGGCAATTGATTTGTTCCGTTCGCCCCTATTTGTTGCTGGTACAGTTGGAGATCCATTTTTCCCAGTATCAAATAATAATTTTCAGACCAATTATGTGAAATGTGATCATTTCCAGAAGTGGTTGGGAATCAATGCTCCAGAATGTACACCACCTCTTTAAGTAGATTTGATGCTTTGACATATACCATATCGTCCCGTAAACCCAACGTGCTGTTACCTTTTTGCCCGTGTAGTCCTCTGTCTGGTTGATGGAGGTACAGCCAGCATGGCAAGGGGAGTAATACATGATGTGATCAGCACCACAAACTGGATTATACAGCTCCCAGTCACAGCCACAGCCTTCATTGCAGCCCACTGTCAATGTTACAGACGAGCTGTTGAAGACATTTCCCATCAGCCAGGATGAAATAGGAAGCAGACATAGCAGACAATAGCAGACATTTTAATTACTGAATAATGGCTGTACTTAAAGAGAAAAATTTCAATATTTAGTCAGAAAACAGGTACTGTTGTCCCATTGTATGGTTGGTCAATGTTTATGTTTTGGCCTAAAAAAGATGGCATGAATATAAATTAAAAATTGCACAATTGACATCCGTTTTCAGTTCTAAACAGTATTATGTAGACTGGCTCCTTAACATTTACTAGTATCAGAGTTCCACTTGTCACATTTCCACTGAGATTTCCACAAGAAATTAAGGGAATTTATGGGAATTAATAAAAATGTAAAGGAACAGTTGTGTAGTTTTTGTTGAAAATAATTAACAATAATTAGAATTAAAAAAAGACACACTATAACTTTGTCCACGGATCAGTCAGTATCATATATTAAGAATTGAAATACATAAATAAAATACATTTGCCATCACGTTAAAAAAAAAACAAGTATATATATATATATATATATATATATATATATATATATATATATATATATATATACATATATATATATATACATATACATATACATATAGACACATATATATATATATATATATGGGCATTCCAAAAAGTCGAGATTCTCATTTATTAATCGAACCGAATCGATATTTAATATCCAAAAATCTATTTTATTTAAATTAGAAATGAAGAAGAAGGGGTAAAGGCAGTTGTAGCCCACATGCTGTTTTTGTGGAAAAAGGCACTTACAATACAAAATTACTAAATGTTTATACACACAAAAAAAAAAAGACACTTTAATGTCTCTATTTGTCATTTTGTCTTGCAAACCAGCCTGGAGTAGATCATGACAATGTTGTGCATATCTGTAAATTGAAGCAGAAATCATTTGTCAATCAAGTAATTTTGAATCGAAAATCGTTTGAATGAAGAATCGAAAATCAATTCTGAATCGAATCGTAGACCCAAAAATCGTAATCGAATCATGAGACAGTCAAAGATTCCCAGCCCTAAAATATCTCTCTCTCTCTCTCTCTATATATATATATATATATATACAGACCCGTCACCAGAAAGAAATTGTAGGGGGGGCATTACCTTGTTTTGGGGGGGCACACTTTATCAACCTAAATCTAATGTTCATCAGGTTGAACAGCGGCATTGTGACAACTGCAAAAGTGTTCAGAAATATTTTCTGTCACTTAAAAGCGGCAGTTCGTTCTGAAATCTAAAAGACAAACTGAAAAAAAAATGTGTAGTTCATTTTGCATTTATTCAACTCAAAATTTCATTTGAAACAAATCCACTCTTCACTTCTGTAAACAACTATGTCCGAATGAATGACTCTGTGACCCAGCCCCTTCTATCTGGAATTGGCTAGCAGTTGCCTTCATTTGCGTGTTGGATTAGGGCTGTACGATATGGACAAAATTTCCTTTTATTTTTGCCAGACATCTCTATTCTTTGATCTTTGACTCAGCATGAGACTTCACATCATTTTACTTTTTTATGGTGTCTTCTGTATTTTGTGTTATTTTATTTCTATACTTATACAGATTTTTATTTTTTTTAGTATTTTATTTGCGTGTACACTTATCTACTTATATTTACTCTAATTAATTTTATTTTGTGTTATTTTATTTCACTTGTGTCTACTAAAAGATTAATTTCTATTCCATGCACAGCACTTTGTATGCAGCAATGGATGTTTTAAAGTGATTTAGAAATAAGGTTGAGTTATGTCGATGATATACAGAAACAACATATGGGTTCAGTGAAAAACTAAGCAGAATATCAATCCAAAAGGATGTATAAAGTGCTGTTTTTTTAATTGGAACTTAGTGACAGTCATCAACATGAACAAACTTGGCAATAAAAAAAGAGAATTCAACTCACATTGTACTGCAACTGCTTTAGTGATAAATAATTTTATGCTCCTTAGTTGTGTATGTGTGACTGCTTGGGTCTGTTAACAGCATATATACATATATACATATATATACATATATATACACATATATATATATATATATATATATATATATATATATAGAGAGAGAGAGAGAGAGAGAGAGAGAGAGAGAGAGAGTAAATGAACTTATGGGAATGCACCAGACATTTGTACAGCTAATGTTAGCTTAGTTTGAACAACACACAACAACAAAATGTTGGAAAAATACTTTAAACATCCTAACAAATCACAAGTATGACACATGATACCATGAACTGCCAAATACCCAACAGTTCCATACACAAAAAGTGTGTGTTGACCTGTTTCCTGCACTCAGATGATTAGGTTGGTCATAAAGCTGTTTGAAGCGGTCCATCGGACTCTTGACATCAGATTGGTATGGAGCGGTGATTCCGGCCAAGGGCACATTGGGGCAGTGGATGAGAAAGATGAAGATGGCGATCAGGCTAACCGCAGCGCAGAGCATGCAGAAACGAATGATGCCTCGGCAGCGGAGGTTCAGTTTCTTTACGATATAGCCCCCCAGGAAAGTGCCCCCCCCTCCGGCGGGTACCACCATGTAGCCTGGAAAAATAAATCAAAAACAGAATCGTCCAATAGTTCACATCCCTAGAATGAATGATATTTATATTTAGATTTCTCATCTATCATTCCCCAAACAACAGACCCAAAGGCTAGGTAGGCAAGGAATGACAGAAGGACCCCCACCAGTCGGAGGCCTGAACCCAGAGAATTTTCACATTTTCACAAGTATAGGCAGTAGTGAAACCCAAACCCAGCACAACAATAATTTGTTTATCACTCACCAAACCATGTGGCAGCTTCAGATGCACTGAGGCTAAACTGAGACTCTAAAAATTTGGGACCAAATGTAGACATGCCAGCAATGAGGGTGGCCTCCGTAGCACCAGCCAAGCACAAAAACAGGAAGGTGGGATTCTTCAGAAGCAGCAGCACAGATCTGGAAAATAAATCATACATATAGTTGTTTCATATAGCCTATGTATAACTCTTGAGTACTCACCCATACCAAAACCAAGCAACCAATTCCACTAGTACTTTACATACATAAACCACATACTAAACTACACCTATTAAACCAAGGAATGACAAATACTTTTATGGACCTTTTGTTTATTTCTCACAAAAGGCATAACTGTTTTCTGCAATAATTTAAGTCGAATTGAGTTAGCAAATAAGATAATTTTGGCAACAACTTGTTAATAATGCACACTAAGCATTAATATAAACATTAGAAACATCCTTTTTTTTCCTTTTCTTTTTTTAAAGAGTTTTTAGAAGAGTGCCTTGATAAATGTGTGTGAACCGGATGGGAGATTAAGACCCAGCAAATAAACTTAATTTTAATTAAATCCTGCTGCTCTAATCCAAACAGCTTTGAGCTATTCTTGGTACAGTTACATTACTACGGTGCTACATTGAAAGCGCTGACACACATGTTACATAATGCACCCTGCTGAAACACAGTGGATTATCTAAAATAATGTTATACCTCAAAACCATTTTTTTAACTTACTAAAACTGTGTGTAATTTCTTCTAGAGTTATCCAAACCTATGTGTTTCTGTCTTTTAAAACTACTACAAAACAATTTGTTTAGTACAAAGAAAAACACCTAACAAAAAAATCGACTAATAAGCTGTAAAACACATGCCCAAAGCAAGAAGTGGTACTACAAATATGACCATCCAATTGTTAAGGCCAGTTTAGCCCAGAACAGGCTCAATTAGTTAAAAAATAAAAAATAAAAAAATCAGCTATCGTGGTCCCCACTATACGTAGCACAGAAGAACTTTGTAAAAAAAAAAAAAAAAGTAATTTGATAAAATACAAACTAAAAACATTTTTGAGAAACTCACAAACATTTTCAAAAGCTACACTGCTGCAGAGTAGAGCCACACTGACCTTGGCATGTCTTTGACTGATTTGCCGAATTGAGGGTCCGAAGCGGTGGTGTGACTGCCATCTTTGAGCTGGTGGGCCTCAGATACTCGCATGGCCTTGTGCTCCTGAGAACCTGGAGGCGGACCAAGTGAGATTTGACCAAATAAAGAACCAAATGCAATGATGATGTCTCACAAGATAACCACGATGTCACTCAAAAGGAGATGATTTGTAAGAGTCATTTGAAAAGACAAGCAAAGTATTGAGTAATCAAGTTAGTCTCAACTGTTAACTTGAACACTTGAACACAATAATATGTGTATGTGTCCAGTTGTGAAAGTATTATGAGTACCTGGCAGCTGTCTTGGGTAGGCCAGGATGGGGAACGCCACCAACAGAGCTGCTGCTCCTCCGAGCAGGAAGCCAATCCACCAAGCACCAACCCACAGCGGGTTCTCTGGAGTCATCTCTGTCCTGTCACCACATACACACACAGATTACAGTGAGCATTATTTTAGAAATGATGGAGGTTTTGCATTTTTAGCAACAACAAGGCCAAGATGCGAACTCCAAACTTCAGAAACGGCTAACCATCAGTCCAGTGCTTCTCAATCTTTTTAAGATGTACCATATAAGATTACCTTCCATTCCAAGCATCATCATGACCACTATCAAAATAAAAGTGGCATAGTAGTGCCAGTTCCATCACACCAGCATCTACTGAAATTCAAACAGAATTCGCCTCTCCCTCCCACTGCTCCTTGAATCAGTGGGTGTTGGTGTCTGTGGATCTCACTCTGCTTTATCTATCCTTCCCTCATTCCTCTCCTTAGTTTTTCCTCTGGTCTCTTGAGATCTTAATTTGTTGGAATTTAGAGGTTTCTGGGGTTGGCGTAAGATTCTGGTTTTGTAACCATGTGGATGGCAGGAGGTGTTTGGTTGGTGTTGGATTTCACTTTGATGGACTGGATGTGCTGGTGTCTGTGGATCTCACTCTGCCTCATCTATGCTTCCCTCCTTCCTCCCTTTAGTTTTTCCTCTGGTCTCTTGAGATCTCCTTAATTTGTTGGAGTTTAGAGGTTTCTGGGGTTGGCGAAAGACTGATTTTGTAACCATGGCGATGGCAGGAAGTGTTTAGTTGGTGCTGGATTTTACTTGATTTATCTTTCTTTTCTTTGACCTTTCCTCTGGTTTCCTTACCTTCTGAACTTCATGACTCTGGCGAGAGTGAAGTATCCGGTTAAGGTGAAGGGTAATGGGTTTTTATTAGGTTTTAGGTTAATTAATGAGTATAAATTTACATGTATTTACACACACGCGCACATGCACGCACGCACACATACACATAAAAAAAAGGAAGAAAAGATGATAAGATGTTGAATCGGTAAGACTAACGAATGAACAATTCTGAGGTCTCTCTTAGAGGAAAAAAAAAAAAAGAGTGGCATAGTAGTGTTTTAACAAAAAACAAAAAACGTTTTAATCATAAAAATATTTCTTATCATCATCGTAAGCGAATTTAAACATTAACACTGCACTTAATTGTAGGAAACGACCTGCACTTAAATACTGTTGGATTAAAAAAAAAAAAAAGTTACATTAAAGTTGTACCGAAATAAAAGTTACATAAAGTAAGTTAAAACCAAGTCAAGTACACTTTGGCAGCGACCAAAGTTAAACATTTCACTAAGTCGCAGGGAACAAAAGTTAAACATTTCACTAAGTCCACCATGCTGCTTCCTTACTGGTCAAATTTGCACAAAATCATGAAGCCATTGATGGTGTAGTGGTTCATTCTTTCCTGCATGACACGGGTTCAAGTTATGTTCCGACAGTGTGAAGTGTTGTTGGGTTTTTTATTGCCCTGTGATTGGCTGGTGATAAGTCACCAGGGGATGTGTGGGTCTGCCTTTGGGGCCAAAGTCAGCTGGGATAAGCTTTCTCTTATTTAACAATAATGTAACCCGCCCAATACACACACACAATACAAGCAGACTCACGTGAGGTGGATTTCGGTGTAAATGTTGAGGAAGTAACCCCCGAGCAGATATCCTGCTGCTGGACCCACAATGGCTGCAGTATAAAAGATCCCTGGGGAGGTAAAGTGAAAGCATGGGCATGTCACTTCAGGTACTTTCTCCTTCCTTTTCCCTAACAAGAATTTCCTGTTTCTGAAAAAGGGTCACTTCTCTGTTACTTGGCTTCTTTGTTCAGAAATGTATCAGGTTTCATAAAGGGAGGCCACTTTATACAGTTTTGGTATCTGCATCACACTGTTGCAATTTTAATACAGTAACTTTGACAGTTACATGAAAATACTCAAGACTATATTTATTATTTATGGTGGGCTTTACACATAGTGACAACTAATGTACTTTACTCCAACTACTCAATGTAAAGGCTAAGGATGTATATTATCTAAACATCATGATACAATAAATATTAAGATATGAACCCCACGATACGATTATTATCACGATGTTGTGGGTAAATTGGCAATACAAAAAAAAAAGCTCACAATACTGTATAAAATCTCACAATATTGTAAAAAAAAAAAAAAAAAAAAAAAAAAAACACCCGTTGGAAAAAAAAATCTAAATATTACATAGTAACGCCAGGGACAAAGAAATAGGCTTGGGCAATCATTTTACTGTATCTTATTGTAAATTCTGGCTTAGTGGCAAAGAGCATCATGGTCTACGTAGTTCACATTGCTGTGATTGGCTGAAGGGGGTCAAAAGCATTGTTTTTTGATGGACATGTTGAAAAATATTTGCTAGTATGACAAAAAATGAACAGTTGCATGTCAATTGAGTCAATTCATGGAGGAATTCAAACGTGTTACATTCCCCTTCATCTGGCCATCAGCGTGGCCAAAACATGCTTAATTAAAATCAAACTGCACTAATAAACTATCATCTCCTTTTGAATAGAAATGGTGCTTTTAATATTGTAACATGGCAATGACAAAACACATTTTAACCCCCTTGTGGTGTAAATGCTTTCAATTCATTCAAAATGTGACTCACCAGTGTAAACAGGGCCGTAGTTTGACTTGACGTTCTCATCCAGATATGTGACTCCCAGCGTGTAAAGAGGTGTAGCGCCCATACCGTGGAGAAATTGTCCCAGCATGAACACAAATCGATAGCTGGACAATCCTCCGCCCTCTTGGTCCTGGCAAGGGCTGGTGCGGTTGGCGGAGCACAGTCCGGTTTGCTCGGACAGACTGACCTGGTAAGGTGGCGTCGTGAAGTGAGGCAAGGCAAAGACCAGAGAACCCACAGCCATGAGAAGCACCCCCCAACCGAGCCAGCGAGGCTTGTGGCCCGTCCCGCCAAAGTAGCTGACAAAGGCCAGGCAAATGCACGCAGCTATGTCGTAGAAGCTGGCGATGAGGCCCGCTTCGTAGCTTCTCAGGTCGAAGCGCCTCTCGATGGTTGTCACCACTGTGTTGATGAAGCCATTGATGATCATCCCCTGGAGGAAAGAGGCCACGCATAGGAAAAACAACACCCATCGGGGAGTGTTGAAGACTTGGATAGCTTTGGGTGTCAGAGCACCCCAGCCGCATAGCTGATCTGAGTCCGTGGGGGTCGGATTTAATCTAATCTGTGACTCTGCGCGAATGGTGGTTTGTGCACTATAGATCTGTCCCGGAAAGGTGGAAGCTCCAGTGAGAATGCGGGGTTGAATGGGATCATCAGTGTGTCTGGGTCCCGAATCTGTGAGGCTGTCTATGTGAGGGTCCACAGGGCTGGGGGTGTCCAGAGAGGGACCCCTGCTCAGAGGGAGGCCATGAAGGTCAAGGAGCTCCTGCCTGGAGCTGAAGGAGGCATCAGCATTGAGCATTGAGGGTCTTTGGCTTCAGATGGGGGCAAGAAAAGTGGAAACTACTTGGACAGGACAAAATACACGACTTGTGAAATAACTTAAGCCAGGAGAAAACATGCAGCAGTGAAAGTTGAAATGTTCCAGGGTCTTAATCCAGCTGCAATTAGAAATACTTGCTTCTTGTGTACTGTATTCCATGCATCCACACTGCTGAGTGCTTCTTAAGGCTGTTGTACTTTATAAGGTAACGCAGCTGGTTGACTCATGGCATCCTGTAGAGAGAAGACAATAGATGATTTAAAATTGAACCATAGCTGTATATTCTTACAGTTATTTTTTCTTGATTCTGTGACAAAATGATTGCTTGTCCACTTGAGTAATGACTTGATTTGGGAAGTTTTTTTTGAGAATGTCAGTTGCTGTCAGGCCTGCGGGCCCAGCCCGCTGAGTGTGCGTGTCTTCCAGGTGTGGTGCATTGGAGTCAAGCAGCAGGTGTGTCCAATTAATCAGCAGCCTACTTAAGCCAGCCTCTGACACCACCAGATCGTCACAACTCCTGAACGAGTTGGTACATCCAGCTTTACCTTGAAACCTGAACCCACCTTTTATTGTCTCTCCTGACCAGCATTTCCATCCTCCTTTTCAGCCCGCTGACCCAGACCTTGACACACGCCTCGCCACCCAGAACCAGCCCCCAGCACCCAACGGGACTGCAACCTCCTTCTGGCCATCCACTGTTGTAATAAAACTTTGCCAACTCATTCATTCTCTTTTCTGCATCCGGCCTTCCTCGTCACCAGTGGGAGCTGGGTTTTTCTTTGTGGGGTACGCCACCCTGTTCCTCGAGAGACATTGTTCTGCTTGTTTTTTATGTCTCCTTCCTCTAACAGCAGTAATTCAAATAATCAGCTCATCAGCATGAGCTCTGGGGAGCCTGATAACCAGGGGCGCAACTACCTACTTTCTGAGGGGTATGCAGACACATGAAAGGTGCCCCCCTCTCCCCAAATACCATTTTGCCAACCATTTACTTTATGAGGTTTTGACACAATGCCAGTAATATTATAGCAGGTGATCAGCTTTTCAGAAATTGAGTATGTTTTGATTTTCCAATGTTCATTCATTGTTCTATTGCATCAATAAGCATTTTTTTTTTTTTTAAACATAATCGCTAGTTATATTTCATAGGTCGTCACAATCTTTAGGTTATTGCATTCTATTAGTTTACCACTAGATGGCACTAAATTCTACACACTGTCGCTTTAATCAAAAACAAAAAAAGATATATACAGTTATAAATAACAGCAGCAGCACCCAGTGTTCAACGCATTCTCTGTAGTGGAAATTATGAGAGCAGTTTGTTCTCTGTTGTAGGGGTGGGCGATATGATATTAGATCGTTAAGGATCGTTAAGTGTTGACGATCTCATAAAGCTGAAAGATCGACAAGATAGTCTGTAGGGCAAATTTTATACAGTTCAACTTTATGCGGGTTCAAGCTTGGTTTATGCTTGATGCATCCGTGTGGTCTTTTTTTTTTTTTCCTCCCTCCACTCACACAAACACGCACACGAACTTACTTAATGCTAGCATGCTAATGCTAAGTAAGCATGCTAATGCTGATGTGTCCACTCCTCCAGCTGGAAACTGACGCATCCACGAGATTGTCCGCACGACTCCACAAAGCAAATGACGTTCGAACGAGAGGCCGAGGGTGCGCGTGGCCGCGGATGAGTCGGACATTCGCGTGAGCTTGACCGGAGACGCCCACCCTCTGCCGGCGCCAGCGCGGCCTGGCCACCTTGCAACTCTCCCCGCGCCGTGACACATCCACATTGCCCACACGCGCACCTACGAGAATTTGTAAACTACGCGGAGTCGTAAACAGTGATTTCTACTTTCCAATTCTGTGTTTTATTTACTTTGCTAACTCATTCCAAACTGTTTTTGTCGATAGTTTATTGAGGGAAAAACATTTTCAATCTCCATTGTGGTGTTAAGCGCTGTTCATACACCGTTGGCGCTGTAACTAAAGTAACTGAGGCTGTTCATTACCATTTATGTTTACATTCATTGCACTGTTTGATTAAAAAAAAAAAATAAATGCACTATTTAAATTGAAACCTGTTCAGAAAGCTTAGTTGGCTTAAGATGTCTTTTTTTTTTTTCTTTTAGGGTTTTATATACATTTTAAATACGTTTTAAATTTTATAAAAATGTTCAGAAATGTGATTAGTCTAAAAATATGTTAAAAAAAATCGTGATAAAATCGAGATAATACATTTATTTTTAAAGAATCGTGATATGACATTTTTACCATATCGTCCACCCCTACTCTGTTGTTGTTTTAGTTAACAAAAACGAACAAAATAAATAAAACAAAAATTCCAAAAAACATTTTCATTAGCAAACTAAAATTTAATTTAATTTTTTTAAAAAAAAGAACAATAACAAACTATATTTTATGCTTACAAAACTAACTAAATCGACGGTAACTATAATTACTCTATAGCAAAAAGGTCCTTCGTTTTCATCTTTGATAATTAATTTAATGCATGAGCCTTTGGTATTATTTTAATTGTGATTTTAAGTATATTTATTTCTATATTAACTAGACAAAGAACATTTGAAAGTGTCTTACACAAGTGACGTCTTGTATCAGCAGCCAATAGAAATGCACCTTCAGATGACATCGCTCCCAGGCGACAATTTTGCATGCTTGACTTTTGGCTCCGATGGCTCGCCTCACCTCGCCTTCTTTTTCATTTAACTCAGCTGAAACACACCAATTAGGTAAGAAATGTAGTACTTTTTTTTTTTTTTCATTTTACCATGGTTTTTATTAAGTCAGGTATTTAAATAAATCAGTTAATTAAATTATTACATTTTTACAATTTTAAAGTTTTTTTTTTTAAATTAAGTTAATTAAATAAATCACAATCATCAAAAACTATTCAAACTGAGCATTTTTGAAATAACTAAAACTCATGAAACTAACAGAGCTGCCCTGAAAACCAATTAAACTAATTCAATTTTAAAAATAACACAAAACAAGTGAGAGTAGAGGAAACGACAGTCACGGAGCAGAGGAGCACCTAAAAAGTGACGTGCCTTGTTATTTGATCATTACACGTGCTCCAAGTACCGTAATTTGACTCCCATCGTTTTAGCGCCCCCCCCCCCCCTCTGGTGCAGCGCCCCTATGCGGTGCATATCCTGCGTACCCCCTTTTTGCGCCACTGCTGATAACGATCCTCACCTGTGGTGGAGGAGGGAGACATTTTGGGGTATTTTTATTGTAAATTTTAATATTAAATATTATTTAATACCACTGTGTAGGTATAAAATTAAAAGGGAAATATTCAGGACTGACATTAATTAATATAACCAGCACCGTGAGTGAAATGACACAATCACACGCCCACAAATTTGCCAATAAGTTGGAATTTACAGTACAATATTATATTCTCCTGTGTTTTCATCAGTATCAGTCACGTGTAATATTCTGGCCACTCATGCTCAGTAATTAAGTTGCTACTAACAAATGCTGTTATTTTTTTTCGATGAAAACACTTACCAGTGAGTATTTTACGCCAGGATCTTTGTATGGGATAATGAGACCCTAGCAACTTCATTGTTTGCATCAACCATTCAGAGTATATTATCTCAGTATCGTGAATGGTGACTTGCAGAAGTTAGGTTTGTATTTCATAGTGTGCTTTGCTTTCATTTCATTGTTGATGGTTCTGACAACATGATGATGCAGACTTGCTTGGAGTAGCAGTTGGAAAAATATATATTAAGTAAGATATTTATAACGAAATTTATATTCACATTATTACTGAGGAAATCTTCATTTAGAGCTTCTTCCACACTTATTTTATACTTATTGGTACAACCGTACAACACACACTGAGAGAGGAGAAAAAATAAGCTTACCACCGGCTTCACTTCTTGTTTGGCATGAGCAATCCATGTTATTTATTTACTGACTATCTTTTTTTTTTTTTTTAAGCTTTGAGCCAGGACAGCACAGTAGCGATTTTCTTAACATTTTCTTAACTCAAAAATTAGGGTGGTACACACGCTTTGGGGTCGGCTAGGAAAAAAAAAAAAAAAAAAAAAGCACCGGGCTATGCTAGCATCACATTGAATGACGCAAGCACGCTTCTCTCGTACAGCACAGATATATATATCACAACTGGAGTAATCATGCGCTTAGTGATCAGCGCATGGATGTAAGTCAGTGGATGAACGACCCTCGGCGGAATAGCATTTTGGGATCAAAATATGTATTGTCAAGCGTACCGGAACGCTGACAGACTGTGACAGTACGTTCTTTGCACATTGAGAAGTACGGGAACGCTCAAGGGAGATTTTTAGAAGTGCCGGAGCTCCGTACCGGTGCGTTCCGGCCCACTTAAAACACTGGTTGTGAGGTAGGGTGCACCCTGAAATGGACGCCAGTGAATTGCAGGACACATACACGGACAACCATTCACACCATCACTGAGTGGGGAACTGAAGTCACGCTGGCTACACAGAAGTCAGCACATGTACCACTACAGCATCAGTGACTAGAACAGAAACATTCACACCGTTTTCCTTTGTTAAATTATTCCTTTCATTGTGTTATCAAAGTGAGAACACAGCAAGTTTTTTTTCACAGCAGTAACCTATTTACTTTGTTTCTTTGAAAGGTATTTCCTCCCCTGTGGGAAACAAATGCTTCTGAAAAAGCCAGGAAATGCTCTGAGGTTGTTAGGTTCAGTTCAGTTCAGTTCAGTTTCAGTTGCTAGGTCTCCGTTCACGCTGCAGGTCGGAACATGTGACCCCAAACAGGAAGAGCTGAAAACTCTTAAAGACCCTCTCTTTTCACCTGAAGCATATTAGACAATAATTTTGTGTCCATTATTTTCATGTGAATACTTCATCCTCTTTTGTATCTTCAAACTGCCTCCTTGTCAGCAGCCACATTTAGGCTCTCAAAAATCTGTCAAATCTTGCACTACTGCAAGCCCCCAAAAGAACAAGTAAAAGAACAAGTTTCATGGCAGAGTTGCAGGCATCTGCAAAAGTCAACATGCTGCCTTATCAAACCATCCAGTTTCCACACCGCTTATCCGGATGAGAGTCATGGGTGAGCTGGAGTCCACCTGATAGACAGAATTTAAAAGACTACACCCTACAGTAGACTGGTTGCCAGTCATGCGCAGGGCATTTATAGAGACAAACAAGCATTCACACTCGCATTCAAACTGTCACTGAGTTGGAACTGAAATTGAATGAACCATAACAAGCAAGTTGCTTTTCTACATATGTATCTAAAATTTTTGTTATTGTTGGCAGGTACTGAAATACAAATAACATCAGGTTTAGTGAAGGATAAGCACATCCTAGTCAACCGAGGCATTTTTTTTTTCTTAATGTTTATTTATTTATTTTTTATTTTTGTGGCACATGAGCTAACAACATATCCGACTCTGATCAACTGCTGAAAGGAGACTGATTCTGTCCTCTTTCATCTAAAAACCGCTTCAAACATCAAACAACAAAGCATATGTAGGGAAGGAAGAATTTTGATTTGTTGTGATTGTGTTGTCAATGTTTTATGTGTTATGTTTGTTTTTTTTGTGTTTCTGTAAAGCGCTTTGTGACAGTTCAGGCTGTTTGAAAGCGCTATATAAATAAACTTGAGTTGAGGTGAGTTGTATGTCTTCACTATTTTGACATATTATTGAAACACACGCACAAAGGACAAGTGATGCAACATGAGCCAGCATACATTACAAAGCCAAGCAGGCTGTCCTTCATCGTGGAAATCTTCAGTTTCAGATTGCATCATTCTGTACAGATCTTGAAATGTCCTGTGGTTATGTATGCGCGCCCAAAATAACGGTGACTTTCTTTTAGTGTTGCATATTATTCTTTACATGAGTCAGTGCTAACAGTCGCTAACATGACTTAATTAAAAAAAAATATTACCCTAAAGTTTCTTAATGCAAAGTCAGAATAAAAAACAAATATATTTGTAATATTTAAAACCTGTCTCAATATCCATTTATATTCCTTAGCTTTTAACACAGCTTGAGACTCTGCCCTTGTGGTTGTCTTTTTTAGTGTTTTCACCTTGTTTTATCATTTCTTACTTTCTATTTTTGTATTTATGAACAGCTTTGTTTCAGCTGTTTTTTTTTTCCATAAAATGAGTTGTCATTTTCTACTTTACTTTCTACAACATGTTTGTGTTCTTTGCTTTTTAATCAAAAAAGGCTTTGTTCTTGTGCTTCCTGTTCCTTCACAAACACGTCACACAACTACGTTTGACCCAAGGTGCTTTTTACATGCAAACAGTATATATTTTCAGATGCTTGTCAATGAAATGCATTAATGTGAATTCAGTCAATTGCAAAGCTGCACCAGTTTCCTTGAAGTCACGTGATAGTTACTATAAAAATGCAGTTTGTTTCGTTTTCCTGGTCAAGCAAATGTTAATATCCACCCTTTCTCAAGCCCATAGAAAAAATGAGCTTGTGTGAGGTTATCTGGTGTCAACTGTGCCAAAAATATCATGCAAGTAACTCACTGTTGCGACCCATGAGAGCAAAAAGCCAAAGGTCACTTTTTCCAGTTTCACTTTGACAATGTGGTATTTGTGTGTTTGAATGTGGCCGTGCAAATGAACAGTGACTGAAAGTGAAAGTGAGCATGTTCTGGGTAAGGGCCATTTCCTATCCTGATTCCCCTCATGAGGGTCATGGATATGCTGGAGCCTTTTCAAGCAAACCTGCGCCAATACACACTTGACTGGTCACCAGTCAACTGCATGAGACATATCAACACACAACCATTCACAGTCAGTCACATTCACACAATATGGGCAATTTAGAGTTTTGAACTACATGTACATTTTGTATTTTGGCAGGAGGTCAGTCTACTACTACTACTACTACTACTACTACTACTACTACGACTACTACTACTACTGAACCTCAGAACTGTGAAGCAAATGTTCTTACCACTGGGCCTTCTTGCAAATAACATCATCTGCAACTAGAATAGCTCTGGGATCCCAAATTCAAGTGAATTTGGTTGCTAATGTCATTCAAGGCAATGGGTGAGCAGATTGAGGCAGCACTGTGCAAATTAAGTTAGCATGTCTCTCTCACAGTCGGATGTGTGTGCCTTGTGGCTACGTTATGGGACCCATACACATGGTTTTTCTCGGTTTAACTACCATTGGGGGCACCGACTCGTCATTGTGGGGACATTTTGGTAGGCCCCACAAGTTCGGACCTCTTTTTGAGTGTTAAGACTTGGTTGTAGAGTTCAGGTTTGAATTGGATTTTTGGTTGGGGTTAGGTTGTCAGTTGTGATGGTTAAGGTTAGGTAAGGGCCTAGAAATGCATGATGTCAATGAGATGTCCCCACTAAGATACATAGACAAATGTGTACTTATGTGGGATTTCCCCCACATATTTCGGGTTTCTCCCACGTTTCAAGGACATGCATGCTCAAGTTAGTTAATAGAAACCTCAAAACTGTCTGTAGACGTTAGAGTGGGTGTGAATGTCTGTCTGTTTGCATGTCTCCGGCGAGTGACTGGTGACAAGTCCTGGGTATAGTCTGCCGGAAAGGCCTCCAGCTTGTCCATGACCCTAATGAGGACACATGATGTAGAACATGGACGGTATCCAGAACATGGTCACTTTCATTTTCAGTCACTGTTTTTTTGCATCCACACATACACCATGACACTGTCAAAACGAAACTAGAAGAAGTGATTATTGGCTTTCTCTGACATGGATATCCAGAACATGCTCACATTCAGTAATGTTGAATACTATTACACACATTCAAAAACACACAAACGACAACTGCAAACTGTCTTTCTCCATCTCACTTGCGACCCAAATGAGGACAAGCAGTATTAAAAAAAAAAAAAAAAAAAGAAGAAGAAGAAATGAATGGCTGCCTTTTTAGATGTCTGTGCTTCTTATTCAGTTAACTTTAATGACAATTTTTTTTCAAACTCAATGGGATTGATCTCAATAAACAGGGAGTCAGATTACTGACAGTCAACATCTTCCATACTGTGCGTCATGGACGCTATGTTCACAACAACCGATAAGAAGAGAGTATGGTCTTCCACTCCCCGCCCTTCAGAACAGATTGATTTGTCCTCATCTGTCCACACTCTAAACACTGACCATCCAGCACCCCTGCTCCCGAACGACGCCTGCCAAACACCACCATGACCACCTCCACCAGTTTCACTACCATGTGCACCCCTGCACTGTTCACTGACCCTGAGCGATGCCTGCCTGCCAGACGCCGCCACTACAGGATTCACCTCCGAACGACCCGACGATTGACTCCCTACTGGATCTCACCAATAAGATGAACAATGTGGTCAATCTCTCCAAACAGCTAACTAAAATACTCTCCAAACAGCTATCTACTGATCAGGGGAGTTCGCCCATGCTCCCCCCAAAACTCCAGAATCAACTATCTACCAATCGTCTGACTCCACCAAGCCTCAGTCTTGGTGTACACAGGATGGAGTGATTACAAATCCGTCGCTTTCAACAATCTACTAACAGGCAATGCACTACTGCGGTTTCAACATCACGTCTGCAGTTGCCAATGATTTCAGCGAATATGGTGCCTCCCTTACATTGATGAATTATTGTGTTCAATTCTTATTCCACAAATGCAATATTACCGTGTTCCGTTCAATTTGTGTTGTTCTTAGGTTTGAGTACTCAAATGAAGATGGCATGGACAGTCATGAAATAGAGTAATGTGCTTTTGCCGTGCCCCAAAACTCTCGCTGATACTATGAGAATGCTTATTAGAAGCCTACATTTGGTGCATGGATATTGCTCCTCCACAATGTGGTTTTTGATAAAAATGTGAATACAGGGTTTTCCAAAATGGTTGACCCCATTTCGTAGGCCAATAATTTTGACAATTTTTGTTGGAGTGACCTCAAATTTTCACAGCTTGTGTAGAAACATTTCAAGTTTTTGTGTGTAACGTTTGGCATTTCTATCTTTTCAGGTTAAGAAATGCCGTTCACTTTAAAAGAAAAGGCATTTTGCTTGTCAGAGTATGCTCGGACTCAGTCACCAAAGACATTGTGCAAAGAAGGCACCTACTACAAAACAAATTAGGACTTGGCAGCAAAAATTTCAAGAAAAGGGCCCTTTTTGGCACGAGCTTGAATACCGACTAGACGTGCGCAGAGTCACAGACGGCGCTCATAACGAACATTTATGAAAATCTGTCATAGAACCAATAAATATTTGTACTTTTCTTTGTAAATTTAACCAATAAAACCTATGACCTTCAATATAAAGTCTATTTAGTTTCATTAAGATCCACCAAGTAGTTTCCGAGATATTGGCATTTAGAATGGGGTCGACCATTTTGGAACACCCTGTATGTCCACAAAATTAACATTATTCTAATTACAATATATAGAAAGGTACTAATTAGGGAAGTTCGATACCACTTTTTTCCAGAATTATACCAATAATGAGTAAACAACCCTTGAGCAGTCACCGAGACCAAGTACTGATGCCACTAGTACTTTTGATACATGAAATTTCCCCCTAAAAACAATGAAATTAAAGGCAATTTTCTAATCCCTGATCGTAAAAATGGCCAGTATCTGCCACCATCATCATAAGTACCGATTATGAAATAAGGCTTGGTATCGCCCAACCGTAGTACAAATGAGCAGATCCAAACCATTTGTAATGTTAATCATTGCGAAACAACATTCAAGGCATCAAGACTAAAAAAAAATTCAGCAATTCACTAAACTGTCAACAACAAAAACAGATTCTTCCACTTAATCTGGAAAAACTGCTGAGTAATAAGTAATCCTCTCTGCTCTGACCCTCCACACACATCTGATTACTAGTCAGATGTTACGTAAGATGAATTATAAACTAAGTTCAGAACAGCCCAGAGTATTTCAGGAAGGTTTTTTTGTTTGTTTGTTTGTTTGTTTGTTTATTTCCGTTTATAACATTTTAAACACCAAAACAACAAACACAAAAACTAATCAGGAGCTTACTGTTTTGAATCTTTGTTCCACTAAATAACAATAGTCATCTGCTTTTTACACTTGTATCATCTACATGAAAATAAGACTATTTGAAAGTGTGACAAGGGAGGCACGTGTGACCTGATTCATTTCACCTTTCTCGTTACAATTCGGTGTTTTATGGCTCTTATGTGACTGTTTTCATATCAAGAATCAACATATAAATTGCTTTCAACACAACACAGTGAGTGTAGTGTTAACATGGCACCATGCTTGTCCCATCTACAACTCAGATACTAGCTTCCATCTCGACCGATGAATACCACAAACTTCTTCAGAAGATGGCAGTGCTGGAGACAAGAATGCACCGCCTTGAAATGTTTGTGGAGGTGAATGGAAAATCGTGGAATGACACCACACTGCCAATGTCTCCAAACGGTGGTCATGAGCATGCTAACAAACAGCTAGCTCCATCCACCGACCCTCTGTGGAATGTGCTGGGAGCAAAGCCAAAACTGAGGAGTCGTCGCCCAACAGCTGGACCTGACCGCCAAGTAATGCCTGAGGAAACACGTCGGCCTATGCAAAAGGCTACCTCAACCCCAAGAAATCAGTCTTGGACGTTGGTACCAGCAAGAAAAAGGAAACCGTCTCTTGGCCGACGAAGACAAAATACTGATATCGAACTGAGAAACAGGTTTGCCGTGCTGTCGCCGAGCCAGCAAGCCTCGGGGGATCACAGCACCAGTCAAAGGTATGAAACCGGACCTCCTCAGCAAATCCGTTCAGCTACTGAAACACAAACACTGATAATAGGCGACAAAGCCTTGTTTGGTGTTAAACGTCTGTGCAGCAGAAAAAACACAAAAGTTCTGTGTTTTGCTAATGACATGGTGCTGGACATTTCTGAAAAAGTCGACAAGATTGCTACTGACTACCCGACTGTGAGATCGATTGTGATTCACACAGGAGCATTCGATGTGTTGAAAAAACAGTCGGAGATACTGAAGCAAGACTTTATTACTCTTCTACACAAGATAATATGCCTAAACGCAGAGGTTTTTCTGAGTGGTCCTCTGCCTACTGTCCGACCAGGTGATGAGCGTTTCAGTCGGATTATGTCACTCTCGAGATGGCTGAAAAGCATCTGTGCTTCTTACTCAGTGAACTTTATTGACAATTTTTCTATGTTTTGTGAACGTCGCCATCTTTTCCAACGCAATGGGATTTATCTCAATAAGCAGGGAGTCAGATTACTGACAGCCAACATCTTCCATAGCGTGCGTCACTGGACGCTATGTTCCCAAAACAAAGGACATGAAACACAACAACCGATAAGAAGAGGATCTGGTGAGGCTGGCTCACTATCTTGCACTCCCTGCCCTTCAGAACAGATTGATTTGTCCTCATCTGCCCACACTCCAAACACCGAACATCCAGCTCCCCTGCTCCCGAACGACACCTGCCAAACACCACCACGACCTCCACCACCAGTTTCACTACCAGATGCACCCCTGCGCTGTTCATCGCCCCCAAGCGACACCTGCCAGACAGCGCCACTACCGGATTCACTGCCGGATGCACCCCCGCGCTGTGCACCGCCCCCGAATGACCCGATGACTGACTCGCCAGCGAGTCTCACCAACAGGTTGAGCAATCTGGTCAATCTCTCCATACAGCTAAATAAAAGTCTCTCCAGGCAGCTGCCTGCTGATGACGGTTCGCCCATGCTCCCCCCAAGACGCCACATTCAGCTATCCACTAATTGTCTGACTCCACCAAGCCTCAGCATACAGCTCCCCACCCGCCGACCTCCATCTTTGGCTATGGAGAATCTCAACTACAGCTCGGTCTGATATGTTTTGGGTCCAGACTACATATACAATATAAAAAACGTGTGTTCCCAGAATAAGTCAGGACCCAAGGAAGCTTGTAGCATTCCTGTGATTACAAGAAGTAGAAAGTTGGCAAAAGAAATGAGAAGAAATAAGTCAGAACCTACAAACCTAGTCAGTATAGCTTGTGAACCTCTGACTAAACCAGCGTCTCCGATTACCACTGTGAGACTAGCGCTACTAAATACAAGATCACTAGTTAACAAATCATTGTTGATTCATGACATTATTATGACATATGATCTCGACTTATTTCTCCTCAGTGAAACATGGCTAACAGAAGGTTCCTGCAACACGGTTCTCAATGAGGCAACACCAACAAATTTTAGTTTCATGAACAAATGTCGTAATGGCAAAAAAGGTGGTGGACTTGCTGCCATTTTTAAATCTCTATTTCAGTGTAAAGAAATTTCATTGGGAAGCTTTAATTCATTTGAATATCTTAGTCTTTTGGTAAAAGGTGAACCAAACATCGTCATTGTCATAATTTATAGACCTCCAAAACAAAAAGGCAGATTCATGGAGGAATTTGAAGAAATGCTGTCAGTAATTTGTACCGACTATGATTATCTGGTCTTAACTGGAGACTTTAACATTCATGTTGACAACAACTTGGATAAAAATACCAAAGAATTTTGTAATATACTTGATACTTTTGGTCTCTCACAACATGTAAAAGGTCCAACACACAATCAAGGTCACATTCTTGATCTCGTCATCTCTAAAGGTGTTGACATTTTATCTGTTGAGGTGAAAGATCTGGCTATTTCAGATCATTCCTGTGTGTTTTTTGAATTACAAACAATCCCAGAAGTTCAAACAACTACTGTCTCGATTAAAAAAAGGTACATAAATGAGAATACAAGCAACATGTTTATGGAATTAATGGCTGCATCACCAACTGTAAATGCAGAGACCGTTGATGAACTTCTGGATGAATTCACCTCAAAAATCTCAAATGTTTTGGATGCTGTTGCTCCTATTAAAACTAAGACCATTTCATCCCGAACTAAAACACCTTGGAGGTGTACTACCAACATAATGACTTTGAAATCTAAATGCAGAAAAGCAGAGCGAAAGTGGAGAAAAACTAAACTCCAAGTTCATTTTGACCTGTACAGACAATGTCTTTGTCATTTTAACCAAGAGTTAGTAATAGCTAGACAACAACACTTTTCTGAAATTATTAGTAGGAACCTCAACAATACACGCACTCTATTTGCCGTGGTTGACAAACTCACAAATCCCCCAAATCAAACAGCACCAGAACTCCTCTCAACAGATAAATGCAATGAATTTGCCTGCTACTTTAGTGAAAAAGTACAAGCCATCAGGTCAAACATTGTTACAAACCAGCAAAATAACAAAACGATGCTGCACTTAAAATCACCTAGGAATAATTTAATTACCATGACAGAATTTGACTCAGTGGATCAAAATACTGTAGTAGACTTGGTTCAGCAATTGAAACCTTCCACGAGCTGTCTTGACACAATTCCATCTGGCTTTTTCAAAACAATTGTGAAATCTGTTCAGATCGATTTACAACAAATAATTAATTGCTCACTTCAATCAGGTGAACTTCCTAAATGTCTGAAAGTAGCCGCCGTCAAGCCCATTCTAAAAAAGAGAACACTGGATGTCTCCCTGCTAGCAAATTATAGACCAATCGCAAACCTTCCCTTCGTAACTAAAATAGTTGAAAAAGTGGTTTTTAATCAACTCAGCAATTTTTTTAGCTTAAACGGACTTTTGGATAAATTCCAGTCAGGTTTCCGACCTCATCACAGTACAGAAACAGCTCTGATTAAAGTACTGAATGATATAAGATTGAGCACTGATGCAGGGAAGGTATCAGTGCTCGTCTTGTTGGACCTCAGTGCAGCATTTGACACGATTGATCATAATATACTGTTAGACAGGCTGGAAACTTGGGTGGGATTAAATGGAACAGTCCTTAAATGGTTCAGGTCCTATTTGGAGGAAAGGAGTTACTTTGTGACCATTGGAAATTTTGAATCTGATCGAAAGGCCATGACATGTGGGGTCCCTCAAGGGTCAGTCCTTGGACCCCTGTTGTTCAGTCTGTATATGTTACCTTTGGGTCAAATGCTTCAGAACACCGATGTTGACTATCATAGTTATGCAGATGACACACAACTGTATTTATCTATGTCCCCAAATGACAGCAGTTCTATTAACGCATTGTGTCATTCTCTAGAGCAAGTTAACAACTGGATGAACCAAAATTTCCTTCAGCTGAACGAAAACAAAACGGAGCTCATTGTTTTCGGCAATAAAGAAAAGAGGATTGCTGTTAAAAAACAGCTTGAGTCACTGTCTTTAGAAACTAAAGACCAAGTTCGAAATCTTGGGGTATTAATAGACTCAGATCTGACCTTCAGTAATCATATTAAATTTATCACTAAAACAGCCTTTTACCAGCTGAAAAACATATCCAGACTGAAGGACTGCATGCGTCAAGCAGACCAAGAGAAGCTTATCCATGCTTTTATCTCCAGCAGACTAGATTACTGTAACGGTCTTCTGACTGGACTCTCTCAAAAGAACATAAGACAATTGCAGCTCATTCAGAACGCTGCAGCCCGAGTTCTGACCAAAACAAAAAGATCAGAACATATTACTCCAGTACTTAAGGATTTACACTGGCTCCCTGTCAGCTGTAGAATCGATTTTAAAGTTCTGCTACTCGTCTATAAATCACTAAATGGTTTGGGTCCTGAATATATCCAAGAAATGCTGATTGAGTACAAACCCAGCAGGGCTCTGAGATCGACAGACTTGGGCCAACTAGTGGAACCCAGAGTTCGAAGCAAACATGGTGAAGCTGCATTTAGCTATTATGCTGCACACAGATGGAATAGGCTGCCAACAGAAGTGAAGTCAGCCCCGAGTGTAAATGCTTTCAAATCCAGGTTAAAAACTTTGCTTTTTTCTTATACCTTTGATTAGGGACTTTTAAACAGCTTTAATTAAGTGGTTTTTTTTTTATTATTATTTTTATTTTTATTTTTATTTTTTTTATTATCATTTTAAACTTCCTTATGTTAAATTTTTTAAAGTTTGTTGAATAATGTTTTAAGATTGTTAGTTTGTAACCTATTTTTATTTAGTTTTCTTCCTCTGAATGTTAACTACTGTTTCTTGATGCTTATGTGTTGTCTTTCCTCGTGTAAAGCACATTGAGTTGCCTTGTGTATGAAATGTGCTATACAAATAAACTTGCCTTGCCTTGCCTTGCCTAGCTTTGAAGGCAGAATATTGTTGCAATGCCTTTATGCCTCCATTCCATATTAGTGTGGGTTATATTGGACATCAACAGGTACTGTTAAAGGGGATTGTGTCAGTTCACACTTTGGTGCACAATGATTGGGCAGTCCGTTCTCCTGTTTTGGCCTCATTTGTTTCTTCTGTAAACTAGGTCACATAATTCATTCAAATTAAACAGCATCAGTTCTGCATTGTGAGTATTGCAACAGCAACAGAACAAAATATGAAATGGCTATACTATCATGAAACAAATGTAATGATTGACAGTATTTTGTATTTGTGAAACCGAAATCTTCTGATTGGAAATGACACAAGAATGTGAGAAAAACTTTGAGAAGTTGTATTAGAGATATGAATGAACACTATGTTTAGGAAGACATTTCTTTGCAGTGATTCTAAATTTGTGGGGAGGTTGGTGATTGTGGAAAAAAAAAACTCACGATATTGTTTAAAAAAAAAAAAGAAGCTCATATTGGGGGAAAAAGCACAATGTGTTTTTGTGCATAATAACAGCTGTGACAAAGAAATAGACTTTGCCATGTGGCATGTCATGTCACAATGACATGTCATTGCCATGTGCTACATTGGCTCAGCTGTGGCTCAATATTGTGGCAGAAGTAAAAATTAAAAGTGCTGTTTTTAATAGCGTGACAGGACGATGATGATATCGTGGCAGTTTTGATATTGCGACATATCACAATACAGACGTAATGTACATCCCTAAATATGGGAAATTATTTTTGTAAACTACTTGATAATTATGTATTTAATTAAAATGTGTTGCACGTGAAAGTTAAATTTAAAAAATATCTGACAGTATCTAGATGCAAACAGTTCTGAAACACTAAATGCTAAATAAAACTAAAATGATAAGTACAGTTGAACTGTATTTGAGCAGTGCTTCTTTGAAATACCGCTAGAGGGAGCCCTTTCATAACGACTGTATACCTTCCTGTTGACTGCTGATCCCATCACTATGTTATGTTAGTTCACAGGACATTAAGGAGCCGTGTGATGTGCTCATACAAATGTTGATGAAGTGGAGCAACATTTGGACTAAAGATCCCCACTTCTCCTTAAATAATTCCCTGAGACTGTTTTGCACAATTGTATGCTTCCAATGTTGTGTGAACAATTTGGGAAATGCCCTTTCATGTTCTCCAGCACACAAACCAAGATGATAAGCACACTTGAATGAGTTCTTTGTGGACAAATTAAACAATTACACACATTTTGGATAAACTACAACAGATATTGGAACATCTATCGCTACAGTATCACCCATCCATCCATCCATCCATCCATCCATCCATCCATCCATCCATCCATCCATCCATCCATCATGAATGAAACACGTTTGCTCTCGGGTGATGTGCATAAAGATTCTCCATTATGAACAGAAACCATGTGCATTTATGTAACGAATGCAATAAACATAATATAATCTGGGTCTGGGTCTTGGTGCACCTCTCACACCCCTGCAAAGAGGGAACCACCCTCACGTATGTGGCCATGAAGTGACAAAGGCAACATATCACGCAAAAACACGCAGAAGTAATGACTACCTTTTATTCTATGTCGATGGTCAGCGGCGTGACAGATGAACAAACGGTGCTATAATTCACATCTTGCTAGTAGGAGCGATCACGTGAAAAATAAGACATTATTGTATGTATTGCCGATGTGTTATGATTATAGCTAGCGTTCATTTTGCGAGGCAGAGCAAGTCACTGGATTATAAAACACTCCTTTTGTTGTCGCAAACCCGGTGGTTGCATGCTTGAGGTATGTCTGGTGCGCGTGCACCGGCAGCATCCGCACAGTAGTGCATGGAACGCCGTCTTTTTTTTTTCCCTTTTTCTTTTTTTCTTTAACGAACGGGGCTTACCTTGAAAAGAACGTCCATATACACCCTTTCTCGTCTCACCACGTCTGGTTTCCTGAGAGAAATGTGACAGTGCAGGTGCCGCATGCATGCTGACAACCGCAGCAATACCGTCTCGAAACACGTTGCCGCCTTGTGAAAGTGTCAATATGGCGGGCGGGTACTATAGTGACACAACTAGTGACATCAACCGTGAAACTGCAAAAGGGCAGTACTGTACTTGTGCTGCACTTGTTATGGTTATGTTTAAATAACAAATGAATAAGCATAGCACCTGAGCCAGTCGTGCAAAATGAAATAAACACACTAATAACATTTACGCCTACCGCTACCTCTAAAGTCGAACATAATAATACAATTCGACCTCTTTTATTTGTTCTCGTTTCTGACACCCCAAATGGAAAATAATTTAAATAGAAATAAAACGTTCCAGCGTTAAACATACGCCATAAACAATATCTAATCGTTTTAATAATGTCATTAGGCCTTATTTTCTTTCTCTGAATAAATTTGTAGTCCAATGTACAACCGAGGAAGCCTGAATTTCCATTTAAAAGGCAACACAAATTACAAAAGTGCAGAAGAAGCATTTTTGAACAGTTACAATGTTAAATAAATACATTATACTGTAAGTTATGTTGATTTACAGTGTAAAGTAGGTAGAGTAGCATCACTTAGATAGTTTCAGCCTAAAAATGTCAAAGAAAACAGACTACTGTTACTGTAAATGTTTTATTTTTGACAGTTACACTCAGCGGAAGTAATTTCTGTGAGCTGTTGTATGAACTTTTTACCAGTAGAGGGTACCAACAGACTGTATAACAACAATGTATTTGGGCCCGTATAGGGGTAATATTAAAAAAAAAACAATATGACACTCTTATGATAAGAAACACTTTATTTTTTCACAAAAGTGACTACAGTTTTTCAATTTCTTGTTCCTGTTAATGTCTGGCGCTACTATAAATGTAAGTGACTGACACAAAAAGAAAACGTATAATGCCAAAAGGCACTTTGTGTGTGCGCGCGCGCGCGTGTGTGTCGGCTGTACAATACTGTAGCTTATGTAAGAACTTATGAAGTGGTTTTGGTCATTGTCAAGAAAATCTTTGGAAGTGTTAGGTCAAGTTAATTAAAACTTAGGGTTGTGAGTTTTTAATTTTACAAAGCCAAGTTCTAAGAATGCCTGCGCATTACATGGCGACAATAACATGCCACATAAAAGTGAAGAATTGCTTACAGCTGAATTCCACAACGAATTCTGCTTGGTATACGACTGATAGATGCCCCAGTCTGGAGATGCAGACATCTATCACTTTTTATGTGGCCATTACTGTGGAGAGTGAGTTATGCTACATGAAAACAAATGATATTTTGATATATGACTGCTGCGTGTAGACATGATCATGTTTTCTCCACGTCAATGCCTGCCTAATGTCACTCTCTAAGGTTCTTTTAAAAAAAAAAAATTATTTAATTTTTTTGCATCATATGAAACACAAGAGGGCGCTCTGCTCAATACAGTGAGAACTCTAAAACAGAGGGCCCACACATACAGGTACTGTAGATTTATTTTTATTTATTTTGTTAATTCATTGTCCATGTAATTAATGTTTTTCCAGTGTTAAATTCTGTAATTTATGTGCCTGCCCACCTATCAAGTAGGAAATTACATAACCAAGTAAATCTTTTGAGCCCTATACCTATTTCTGGAATGTGACTTAGCAAGAAATTTAATTTACACATTGCCATGCTTTTTATTTTAGACAAGACAAGAATTTCCCCCTCAAAACGTATGCATTAAATGGATATTTTTTATTGAAGTACTCAATTTTCTTCTCTGGACAGTTTACTTTGTTTTACTGGAATGTGTGACATGTGAAAAGAAAAAGCTTCTTGGCAGTCTTAACGCTGTTTTTTAAAAGGCTCTTGTGCAATAATAACTTGACTAATAACTTGACAAACATGCAACTGATGCCAAAAATACAAGTCTTCATTGATAGACTATACAGTAATTTTGTTTGTGGTTTCTGTTCTCTGCTAGCCTGCACTCATTGCTGTAGCAGCAAATGAGTCTGGTCTGAGCTGGGGCAAACCTGACCAAAGAGACAGCGGAAAAAACAAAGAGCGAAGGGCGAGTGTGACATTAGAAAAGCAACTTGTGCGCATATTCTCCATATTTCAATGTGTTAGCGTAGTTGCCGTAGTTGGCAAACAAACATGGCTGACCTTCTGCGCATGTGCGCCTCAGATTGTGTAATTGTATTTCTTAACAATGAAATGTGCATGTAGTGCATCTCTCAGTCTGATTAGTATAAAAATCCCATACACAGTTGCATTGTCGCCATAGAGACAGAAAATAAGGTGAAAACACTGCGGTGAAATCAATGCATTCAAGTTTAGCGGCCATCGCGTTGCCACTCGCGATGGCTTCACGCCATTGTCAGCAGTAAAAGGTTACTATTTTGGTCAGAATTACTTTGATAACTTCATTATTTTTCATGTAGAATTGATTTTAAAAACACATTTTTCCACTTGCTGTCGATTGAAGATGACTTCACCTGTGCTGAGGAAATAGGTAACGACTACGCCATGGCTGGCCTGTCTTCTGGGTTTGGTTAGCAAACTGAACCATGATTGGTCGACCATTACCTTTTTTCTCAGCACCGATGATGTCATCTTCTGTTTTAAAAAGTATTAATTGTTCAGGAAAATATCTTCTTACTGTTGAAAATGACTCAATGAGTCACATATCCCTTTAAAAGTGCTAAATGAAAACTATTGTCTCTCTCACGTGCAATTTTGAGTATTATGAAGAGTGACGATCATGAAGAATACATCAAAGCATATAAACAAATTTGATCATACGGTTCGTTTTAACAGAAGTCAATGGTAGCCTGCCTGTTCTTTCTTTCAAGAAAGTGGGCGTGGCTTGCCAGGCTAGTTCTCTGCTTCTCTGTTGATCAAAAGAACAAAACAAAGCACATAAAGAAGCCTTGAATAAAATTTTTGAGCTGAATGCAACACACACGCACGCACACAGATTGAATAAGGTTTTGCGTGATCATGCAGCTGTTTCAGAGGAGGGTGCGATAGTGCTGAGTAGAGAGATCCTGACGTTGGGGACTTTAACATTCATCACACTCAGTCATACACACTGCAGTAACCCTGAGGCCCGATGCCCTTTAATTATGAGTCACCCGGCTAATCAATAGGAAGAATGATAATTCCATTTCAACACCCAATATTCATTTATGCCGATGTCAGATCTAAACGA